>NC_054483.1:19216632-19284132 GCF_017639515.1 Carcharodon carcharias | reverse complement strand
CGTCCCAGAGAGGCGTCACTAAAACTGGGGGCTGCTGTCGTCTTTGCTTTCGGGGCCAACTGCTACCCGGAGCACTCCTGGTCTGCAGACGCGAAGTAGGCAGTGCTCTGTTGTGCTTCAAGTATGAGGTCTGGAGCGAGGAAGCGCTGAGGTCACAGCATGGCGGGCAAATCCGAGCCCAGCCACCAGTGATCCGGTGTGGTTGCTGTGAATGTATTATTAATGAGGTGGGACATGCCAGAAAAGGGGGCCGGTACAGTGCAAAAGCCCACCATTGCAGCTGGTGGGTAAAATTACTATTCTTCACGCCTGCTACCGCACTTTGTACAAACCTGGGGTGATTCCGCCCTGTGTCTTTACTCCACGGGCTTGCAAACAAATCTGCGTCGAGGTACACGCTGGCTTCAGACTCATTCTTCCCTCAACATATGAATATTGGATTTAACATTGCTCTCTGTTATACAGTAATCCATGTCAGTTTCAAAACATACAGCCAAATATTCCTTTTAAAAGCTATTGGCAACATAGGAGTTTACAGCACAAAGGAGGCCATTTGGTCTAATGTGCTTGAGCAAGTTATTTTCTGAGACAATCCTAAACTGATTGCTCTCACTGCCTTATGCCTTCCTCTTCAAGTGTTTGGCCAATTTTCCTCTGACCGGTGCAATTGTCTCTCCCTCAAACGCTCCTCCTTGTGGTAGAGCATTGTGTTCTAACAGCTCGCTGATCACAAAACAAAACAGAAACTTGCAGCGTTGGAACATGAGCAAGCGCAAACAATCTGGAAATGTCGGAATCTGCAGCTCCAGTCAAGAGTTTGTCATCGTTCAAGTCAAAATCTCCAGCTGACATTTGGCAATAGCTCGGTCTTCAATAGTCAGGACATTGGGAGAATCATCATCGTTCTTTGAGCCATGTTGTAAGATCGTTCATGTCCTCTGAATATATAGCACTCGCCCCCATGCTGCAAATAACCCTTGGCCAAGATGAAGTTCAGTTAAAAAGAAAACCGAGTCCAACATCCGGGTGTCATGTTTGAACTCTGGCCCATTGCAGATTTCGGCCATCACAATTGGCCACAGTAGCTTCAGGGTTGAGATAAAGGGACAGCAGTACCGGCCAGGGTCACTTTCACCCCGATACAAACCGAACATGTGCAGACGTTGGGTGAGGGCAGGGTCGGTGGGACAGCGGGGAAGCCTTGTTGGTGTCCCCTCACCCACCCAGGGGACATGTCAGCAGCCCCAGACAACTAAAAGGTGCCATTGGGGGGAGATGATGGCATTGCTGGACTAACAATCCAGGAGCCCCAGCTCATGCTCTGGAAACGCGTGTTCCAGTCCCACCACGGCATTCAATTTATATATCTTGAAAGTAAAGCTAGTCTCAGTCATGGTTGACAATGGCAGCAATCATTGATTGCTGTGAAAAAAACAATAAATTCCTCCCTTTAGGGAAGGAAATCTGTCATCCTCACCCAGCCTGGCCTATAGACCCACAGCAACGTGGCTGACTCTTAATTTCCCTTCAAAATGGGCGAGAAAACCACTCAGTTCAAGGGCAATTAGGGATGGGCAGCAAATGCTGGCCTTACCAGTGATGCCCACAACCCAGGAAAGAATAATAATTTTAAAACACCTTGATGCATTCACATTGCCTGTGCCACTTCTCCTCCAGAGACAGGTGATACAACAACCAAAAATATCACCAGCTAGTCAAAACCACAATTATTGTGCTTTTTGAACGTTGTTATACCTGCTAAGTCCTGAAAGGACACTATCTTATCTGTGTTTACACCCAGATCCGTCCCTGCTGTGTTGTGTTTATCCTACCACACCTCGCTCTTAACTTAGTCTTTTGCAAAAAAAAACACATTAAATCTAGTTGCCTCAGTGTTTCCCTTCCTCTGTCAGTTTGCATCTTCTAAAACCCTCAAACCCACCGCCAACCAACCACCACTTTTTTTTTGTTTATTTACCGCATGTGGGCATCACTGGCTCGGCCAGCGTATATTGCCCATCCCTAATTGCCCTTGAAGTTGGTGGTGAGCCGCCTTCATGAAACTCAGCAGTCCGTGCAGTGCACGTACACCCACGGGGCTGTTAGGGAGGGAGTTCCAGGATTTTGACCCATACACAGTAAAGGAGCAGCGAGAAAGCTCCAAGACTTCAGAAGGTGTGTGGTGTGTGACATGGAGGGGTTCTTACAGGTGGTGACGTTCCCATACATCTGCTGCCCTTGCTCTTCTAGCTGGTGGATGTGTGTATTGCTGAAAAAAGAGAAATGTCTAAACCTTTAGTCTTGCACTTGTCGCTGACTCATTCCTCAGGGCAATGCCTTGACCAATTAGGGTCAAGCCGACTGGTTCAAATTTCAAACCATGCTTGGCAGTTAACTGTCAGTCACCATCAGTGGTGCATTTTCCATGGCTTCGCCACTTGCAATCATTCAGCACTCTCTTCACATGCAGTATAAATTGTTGTTTTCCCCTTTATATTGGTATTCTTGCGAGCGTCCTGATGAGTGCAAGATGAAAAGCTTAGACTTGTCTCTTTTTTTTTCAGCAATACAGAACGCATAACCGAACGACTAACTCTTTGTTTTGTCCCTCACTGCTTTCTGATTGGTGATGTGTATTTTATGACTCAAGCTCTTCACCCAGCGTGTTGCCCTCAGTTTGAAAACAATAACCTGACCCTTCTTCTTCTTTGTCTTGAACGACATATTGTGGCTTTATGGGTCCAAGTCCAATTTGGATAACAAAATCACAGTGCTCTGTGTTGTTAGGTGGATGGTCTTGATTCTTGTGGCAAATTTTATGGTGGCCATACTCATTCACAAAATGGTGAACAGTCTGATCTGGGTACCACAGTCACATGGTGGGCTGTCCTTGAAATCTCATTTGTGGAGCAGATGTGATGCCCTTGCATGGGGGAGTGCAGATCCTGTTGAGTTTGGACCAGTGTTTCTGAAGGAGCTCGAAACCCTGGAAGTTTTACGGTCAAAATGCTCACTGGATCCTTGTGCGTGATATTGGTGTCATCCTAGAGGTTGCAGAGCTCCAGAAAGATTTGTGTGATTTGCATCACATACTTGGGAGGTTCTGAAGGTCTTCGTCGATTGATCAATTGAAGTCAACCCAGAATGGCCAAACCCTTTCAGCAGTTTTTTTGCTTTCAGCACTTCAGAAGGAGGGATGTTAGACAGGACATTCAAAGGTGGCTCATTTCCACCCAAAACCCACCCTTGTTAGTTGCTGGTGCTGGAACCTTACGTTGAATCAAGAGCTGAAATAAGTATCAACTTACTTTCCAGAAAAATACACTCACGTCAAGATCAATTTTAACAAATTGACCCATATCCTTTTTTTTTGCAAAGTGCCAATCAGAAACCCAGCAGCAGGAAAAGCATGTAATGCTTCTTGGCAATCATTTCAAATTTTACATTAGTTGCTTTCCTCTTCCTGACATCTATTTGTCAATTTTTGAAGGGGCAGAGACGAATTCTAAATGTATTCAAATGAGAAAATTTATTTAAACTGCACACGAGTAACTACTTTGGATAAACAGCAAGATGTCCTGAAGTAATCTGGTTTTCCGACAAATGAGAAAATGGCATTAAACTCCCCTCCGTGCTAGCAATCCATTTTCACACAAATCATTCGACCTCCTGTGGGGGAAGGAAAATGTCTCTCTCCAGCCAGTCGGCCACGCAATAAGCGTTTCGAAACATGCCGACAGCCCATTTAAAGGTACAGATAAGATTTCCCATGCTGTGTTGGCTGAAACAAATCATTGTTCTGTCCCTCAAGTTCTGACCGGTTGAAATCCAACTATTTTCAGTTGTTGGTGTTTCTTCACTGCAATCCTCGCTGGCAAACCTCACTCATTTGCCATGAGGGTTGACAGCTGGGACTTATAACTTGGGCTCCACAGATATTTTGGTTTTATTCCAATCTTCATCCCTCCTTTCTTGAAGTTGCTGAACCGCATCCATGACCAGCCCCTCAATACCCAAATAGCCCCCAAGTGCCTCAATTTCAAGATCCTTGGCCCCTTCTGCTGAAGTATCCCTCGCCTTGCTCCACTCGGCAGCCTTTTGCGAGTGTTTGGTGGGATGGTGCAGAGAGAGAGCTTTATTCTGTATCTGACATGTGCGGTAACCGCACCCCCCCCCCCCCCCACCCCCGACCTCCCCTCACCACCTCCCCACCCCCCTGCCCCTGGGAGTGTTTGACAGGACAGTACAGAGGGAGCTTTAATCTGTGTATCTAACCCATGTTATCCCACCCCTAAGAGTGTTTTACAGGACAGTTTCATGGAAACTAAACTTGAGTATTGCTGAAAAAAGAGACTTTTTTTGTTAAAGCTTTTCGTCCTGCACTCATCAGGACAAGAAAATGCAATGTCAGGGGAAACAGCCAATTCATACTGTACGAAAAGAGAGTGCTGATTGACAATGTTAGAAATGCAGGTCCCTTTAAGAGTAAACAAGGACATGATTCAGAATGAGTTGAGAGAAGGTGATGCTCATTGAAACCTGTTTTTAAGAGCTGGGTTTTTCCCCAGTAGTTAGTTAGCTTCTGGACAGGGAAAGGGCCCAGAAGGGAAGAATGGACACTGGCATTTGTTCTGAATGACAGGTTAACAATAAAACAGTTGTGATTCACAGAGTGTCTTCTACTGCCTGATTTGGCAAATGGATATCCACCTATGAAACATGATTGGTTGGCACTGGACTCTGATTTGAATGGTGTTGCAATGGAGACTGTACCAGTTGATGGTGACTGACAGTTAACGGCCAAGCATTGTTTGAAATTTAAGTCAGGCAGCTTGACTCTGAATGAACCAGCAAATTCCTGTCACTTGCTTAGTTTAGCTGAAACAAGTGCAACATGTGTACATGTTCTTTCCATCTCTAAAGAACAGGGCCCTGTGTTTTAATATATGTAACTTCTAGAGAATGCAAATGTGCCAAACTGCAACCCTGACTGACAATCTTAAATTGGTTGTCAGTGTAATTCTTAGCGCACTGAGGATTATTTAGCAAATGTTGACTAATCGCGGAATCACATCTATTGTTGGACACGGTGTTTTGAGTTTTGCAAGCATGGGCTGGTTGGGTACGGCCTGTACCTTGCCTGTTGCAAACAGGGACATGCTGTTTGACACGATCTGCCAGTCTTTGGGGTGTACGGTTCTACATACCTAGTATCACACTGTCACTGAAACTCATGTACCACACCTGCGATAGGCAGAACATCTTTTTGGCTTGAAGGCAGCGTCCTGTTATTGGCAAATACCACTCATGTTGCTACTGCATAGTGGCAGCGTGAAACACCTAGCTTCACCTCTTGCTCAAATTTTTGAGATACCTTGCCCTTCCAGGGTAATCTGAGGTAGACTGGGCACTTTTCAGGGCTGAAAGTGACTGCCTTAGGCCTGCGATTCCACGATTGGACAACATTTGCTAAATAATCTAATTTGTACTGTAGAGAGAGAAACAGAGTTAACGTTTCGAGTCTGGATGGCCCATCTTCAGAGCATCCAGCATCCGCAATATTTTGCTTTTAACTTGCACTAGACTTGTTTGGTGCGACGATTTAGAGGGAATTTTACTTTGTACCCAACCCATGCTGAACCTACCTTACGGGTGTTTGATGGAGCTGGTGGAGGGAGCTTTAGTCTGCGTTTGAAATTTATCTGACTGCTCTGAGCACTAGATGCCAGAAATAGAAAAGTACCCCATTCCTCCATGTAAGTATCCTTTACTTCACCAAAGACAAAAGTCATGAAGAAACTTAGTACATTAAAAAGACACAAGTAATTAGCTTGGCAGTGAAGGGAAACTGCAAACAGCTGAAACAAATACCTACTGCCTGATGATAAAATTCAGAAAGAAATGATAATTCAGCTTTTAAAAACACGCGGAAAATAAAATAAGAGATCGATTGGGAAGGTAAAAGTCACAGTGACAGCTCATTATTACCTGGCATCGTTTTCTTTTCTACTTTCATAATCTATCAGTCTCATCCTTCTATTGCTATTTCAAACTCCATGTGTCCTTGTCATCCCTCTGAGTGAAATTGATGAACTGATGCCAATTAGTGTCAACTCTGCGGATATCTCCGAGTAGCGCTAGGTATCCATCGGGACCTTGATTCAAACATGCCGTCTCGTTACACTTTCAACTTCAAGACCTGTTAGAGGAGGAAGCATCCACTCATCCTTGTGTCCTGGGCTGGAACCCAAAGCACAGGAGTGAAAGGGCAGCGCTATCTCCTCAAGTGCAGCGCCAACATGCAGCTTCACTCAAGTGACACCATTGCATCCAACTTTAGGCCACTAAGTGCCATCATTTTCTGGTGAGCGTTAGGTCGCCTCCCATTTGGATTGTCAGAAGGTTTTTGCGTTTGAGCGAGTGCAGCACAAGATTGGAGAAATGTTTTGCGTACCACGCATGCAGTTTAACGCTCTGTGCATTTCTCCACCACTTTGGAGCCCTTTATTCATGACCCTCAGTTCCGAAAATATGGTCACCCTTCCTTCTATATCTTTGCTGTTTTGGGAACAAGATTCTGCACCTTGTGCAATTAAAAACTGGGGCTCTCCCCTCTTCCATTAAGTTTTCAGAATTTGACCATGTCCTCCCTGAATCATCATTGCTGAATTTACTTTTTATCTCATCACCTGCCTTTTTCCAGCCTAGGTGGAATCCTGTACTTGGGGGCGGGGGGTGGTGGGGGGGGGGGGGTGGTGGGGTGGGGGGGTGCGGCGGAGTTTATTTTTCATTCAGGTTTCTCAAAAAACACAAAATAACTTTTATGAAAAGCTGCAGGTCTTTTATCCCAAGTGCTGAAATTTAGCAGAAATATTAAAAAATAAATAAAACATCAGGCAACTTAGTTAAATAATTCACAGAATCTATTTTATTTTGACGTGGATTCCTTGCAGCGCTGTCACTTTGTTAAATAAAAGATGCAGCTTTTGACAATGTCAGATTGCAGATGTATTTCTGGCCTTCAGTATAGTGTCCTGTGGGATGCGTCACAATGGTGCTCAATCCTGCCCTCATTTGACATTTGCCCAGAGCTACTATCATACAAGGGTTGATTGGATAGTAATGAGGAACGGGGTCCTTGACTCATTGTCTCCCTTCAGTCCGCCACTGGCTCTGTGGCTAATTATTGCAGAATAGTCACAGGCCTGGCTGCTAACAGACGGAGGGGTAAATCTGATGTGAACAGCTGAGCACCATGGGCCCATGTACTTAGCGGCTGAACCATTGTGAACTGTTGACAAGACATTTACCTATAAAGCCACTGACCTATCTCCAATGCTACTGAATTTTTCAACCTGCCTTGGCGAGTGGGATGTCCACATTTTGCTCTCTCATATTTAGTCCGCTTAGTTCTAGTTTTCTGTTTAGCCCCAAACAGCAGTGTTTTGGCGGGGTGTGGGATGGGATGGGGAGGGTGCGGGCCTAAGTGTGTGTTGTAATATGGATTCATATAATGAGATCTCAGATGATGAGATCTTGAGACTTGTATATTTAAACATGAACTGTTTGTTGTTAATCTTTAACTATTTACAGATCTCAGGTTACGGTCATGTATGGTGCTGTTACCTCCATGCCGGCTGGTTCCAGAGTATTCTCCCTACACGATTCTCTCAGTCTGTTACCATGTGACTCTGTTCATCATACCGCAGGGAGTGCTATTCTCCAGTCCTACATTAACCCTTGTTCTGCCGAGCACTTCTAAATTACAATGGCATGCAGGCACATACAGCATCCCCTTTCTTCTCCAAAGAGAACTTTCCTCCCTTCCAACAGGGTATAAGCATTTCCAATACAATCTTACTTGCTATTCCTGCTTGCCAATCTCAAGTCTCTGACTTTATAAATTCAAACATTCTTGACGCTTGACATTTCTTCCACATCTTGGTCTGCCACATTCGGAAGAATGGTAGGGGTACTCTGTGTTTCTGATACTTGGCTGCTTCTATTTGATTTGCTTTTTATGCTCCTTTGAGGTGCATTTCTCTTTATTAACCGCTCGTCCGCTTTTTTCAGACACTGTGGATTTGTCCTGTTCCTTCGGCAAGGGATATGCACTCTGTTCGTTCCAAGAGTGGACTCGGATTTTCTTTATCCGTGGTGTCCACCATGTTCTTGCTGGATGTTGACATTTTGCAAGTCTTCATTTACATTGGTCTCACAATCTCGGCTGAACATTTGCTGTTTAATTTTCAAATTGCTTTGCAAGATTATGAATCATTTCATTCAGCTCAGCTTTTTCTTCTTCTAGTGCCTTGCGCTTCAGTATCAGATTCACATTTTCCAATCTCATTTCTGTCTCTCCTTTTCCTGTCTGCAACAGAATTTCTTGTCCTTCATTCTGGATTCATTGTTGGCCAGATCTGTCTCTGGTGAAATCTTAACTTGGCTCAATTCTGCAATTCATGGCTTCATGATCCGCTCGCAGTTTGGAAAATTCAGTGGCTTTTATTACCCATGCCTCCTCTTTTCCATCCAACTGCTTCTTCAGCTCTTCAGTTTGTTTCTTGTCGCTTGCTCCTGGAACATAGGACATTGCTGAGTCTTCTCTGCTAGCTGATTCTTCAGTTTGTTCAGAATGATGTTAAATTCATTTTCCTTCTCTTTGTAATTTTCCAGAGGAATAAACTTTTTTCTTGTCTACCTTTTGCCAACTCACTCAAGGCTTCAGTGCATTGTTTTGTTGCTACTGATAGTTCCAATGCAACTTTTTATGAACTAATAATCAATGCCTCTAGCTCCTCATGTTTTCCCATGGCTACATATTGATTCCTCAAGTAGTCTTTGAGGGTCACAATTTCTTTGTGTGCCTGTTTTGCCTGCTGTACATTTGGTTGAGTTTTCCCAACTCCTGCTTTGATTTGCCATCTGTGGAATTGAAGGTCATTATTTCCTCCTGATCTCTTTCTGTGGTCTCTGAAATTTGTTGGTTCAGATCTTGAACAGCTTGGTTCATTGAAGACCTCAGTTTATTGTGCATTTTCAGAGGTAGATACTCAACATGAATCTTGTGCTTCAAATCTTCCAGTTTGGCTCTGATGTGGACAGCTTCATTTACTTTTTGCACATTTTGCTTCTTCTGAGCTGTCTCAGATAGCTTACCTTCATTCACAGCCATCTGCTCTCTCTGCACTGCTGTCTGTCTCCTTCTCTCTGGGGTCTCCTGTTGCTCTCGGCTCTTCAGCAGGAGTTTGAAATATCCATCAAAGTCTTTTATTATCTCACCAAATGTTGATCTTGGCTGCAGAGAACCTCACCAGCAAATGAACCAAAGATGAATAAAAACTTATCAGCTTGTCCTTCTCCTGATTCCTTACTTAATTTTGTTCTTCTGTAAACTAAACAGTCTTCTCCAAGACTCCCACTCCTGGGTCCGGCACAGATGCAATCTAATTCTCTTCTAATTTTCTGTCCATGGCTGTTTTTTCCTTCTTCAGTTATTGCTTTAAATGTCATTACTGCTTTGAGAAGTATCAGTGCAGGAACTGTTTTTCTTCCCCTCAGGCTGTTTCTGAAGCTGTCTATTTCTCTGTGTATATTTCCTACATTTTCCTCAATTTTGGCCAGCTCCCCAGAAAGCGTGGTACTTTTTTTAAAAAACTGTTTCAAACTTTTAAGGTAGCAGGATTTCTTTTCCGTGCTATAGATTCTTTTTTCCCACTCCTGAGTGTTTTTTTTGAATGTCCCATGCTGTGGGAGCTTTGGTTGGCTCACGGTCCGATTGGGGGTCTGTTTTCTGTTAAACTTAAGGCGTAAGCACTTTGTTCTTAAAATCTGCAGGTCTCTTTGTTTAAGTTCTACAGGTTCCACTTAAGCTTTAGACTCCGCTGCCCGATTTTTAAAGGCTTTTTTTTTAAATCTTTTTTTTTTACCTGCAGCTGTCTTTTAGCTGCCGACTGGGTGCTGAGCCCTTGGGACTGCCACATATTCTAAAATGTAAATACAGCTGCTTTTTTTTGTATTTTTGCTCACCATCTCATGAACTGTGTCACTCAGGTTCCTGTAATTTTCTGTCATGGACTTACACTCACTCTGGTGGATTCCTCACTTCCACGTCTGCAGTGAAGCTTCTTCAATTTTTTCTTCAAGTTTTCTTCTTAGGTGCGCATCTCTTGAGTTAGGCTTCAATTGCTTTTTGTGTTTCATAGCTTGCGATGCTGTTCTGGGTTCATGCATTTAGCTGCCATCTTTCATATCATCACGGATCACCATGTCAGATTATGGTACCATCTCTGATGTGATATCTTCTAGGAGCGCCTACCACTGCCAACTGTGTTGTGATTATCAGTTCTTTAGATGCCTCAATGATGAGATCGTGAGACTTGTATATTTAAACATGAACTGTTTATTATTAATCTTTAACTATTTACAGATCCCAGGTTACTGCAGGAGCTCCTCGGAGTAATGTCCTCGGCCCAACCATCTTCAGCTGCTTTATCAATGACCTTCCTTCCATCATAAGGTCAGACGTGGGGATGTTCGCTGATGATTACACAATGCTCAGTGCCATTTGCAACTCCTCAGATACTAAAGCAGTCCACGTCCAAATGCGGCAGGACCTGGACAATATCCAGGCTTCGGCTGACAAGTGACAAGTAACATTCGTGCCACACAAGTGCCAGGCAATGGCCATCTCCAACAAGAGAGCACCTAACCATCGCCCCTTGGCATTCAATGGCAATACCATCACTTAACTCCCCACTATCAACATCCTGGGGGTTACCATTGACCAGAAACTGAATTGAAGTAGTCACATAAATACTGTGGCTACAAGAGCAGGTCCAAGGCTAGAAATCCTGTAGAGAGTAGCTCACCTCCAGACTCGCCAAAGCCTGTCCATCATCTACAAGGCACAAATCAGGAGTGTGATGGAATCCTTTCCACTTGCATGGATGAGTGCAGCTCCAACAACACTCAAGAAGCTTAACACCACCCAGGACAAAGCAGCCAACTTGACTGGCTCCCTTTCCACAATCATTCACTCCCTCCACCACTGAACAGTGGCAGCAGTGTGTACCATCTACCGGAAGCCACTGCAGAAAATTACCAAGGCTCCTTAAGCAGCACCTTCCAAACCCACAGCTGTGACCATCTAGAAGGACAAGGGCAGCAGATGCATAGAAACACCACCACATGGAAGTTCCCCTCCAAACCACTCACTGTCCTGACTTAGAAATATATCGCCATTCCTTCACTATCGCTGGGTCAAAATCCTAGAACTCCCCCCACCACCGACACCTCCCCCAACCAACAGTGTATAGGTGTACCTACACCACAGGGACTGCAGGTCCAAGAAGGCAACTCAGAACAACCTTCTCATGTACAACTGGGGATGGGCTTAGCCAGTGATGCCTACGTCCTTTAAATGAATAAAAAAAAGAACTGTCATGCATGGTGCTGTTACCTCCATGCAGGCTGGTTCCAGTGTTCTCTCAACACTGTTCACTCAGTCTATTGCCAGGTGATTCTACACAACATACCGTGTGTATTACAATTCTCCAATCCCTTGCTCTGCCGAGAACCCTTACATTACCATGGCATGCAGGCACATACATCATCATACAACAGTGGGGAGGATGGAATTGGCTTGGAGACACATCTCTATTTGTTTGTTGGACATTCATTAAAAGGCAGTCTCTTTTATCTGAATCACCCGCCACAACTTTAACATACAGTCTCCTCATTCCAAGTGCCATATCTAAACTGCAGCCGCCCACACAGTTCTCAACTCTTGCAGCCCAGGACTGCTCCAATGAAGACATGGCCCTCAAAGCCAAAAAGATTTCAGTGACCCATCACTGGAATACATTTTGGAGGCCGCCCGTGATGTCCTCCACCCCAGCTCTGGCCGCAGGAGGTCCAGCAATCTCACCACTCCGGCTTGAGAGGCAGTGGCAGAGGTGGTCAGTGCAATGCTGAACAGAAGAGGTTGGCCATCCAGTGCAGATAGAGGATGAATGATCTCATCCTTGCACCAGGGTAAGGCAACCATCTCATTACTATGAGATCACACACTCACAAGCCCATCACACATTCACTGGCATCTCACTCACTGCCAGCTCAAGGGACATCACCGCTCACTCTCCCTCACACACACACACCCTCACATCTCCATCTGGCCTCATCTCCTCTGGAGACCGCCTCCTCAGCCTGCACCATCTTGAATCTTCATGCAGACACCAACACGTGCCCCACGCGCACCCTTTCCCTCACCCTGCAGCCTCTCCCCTTGCCTGAGGCCACTCCT
The DNA here is from genome assembly GCF_017639515.1 of Carcharodon carcharias. NCBI lineage: Eukaryota > Metazoa > Chordata > Chondrichthyes > Lamniformes > Lamnidae > Carcharodon > Carcharodon carcharias. The sequence goes on along the minus strand of NC_054483.1, from coordinate 19,271,828 downwards.
CCCCCTTCCCCAAGCAAACCCTAGCCCCACCGCCATTGAAAAGCCACCCCTGCCTTGTGGCTGGTCTGGCAGGTAGAGAAATTGCCCGTAAGGACCAGCTTTCCCAACCGCAAAAGTGATGTGGTGCTGTCTGCAAAACCTGCCACCGATGACCAGAGCAAGGTAGACCATCATACCTCGAAGTCTCGGGAGAAGTGCAGTTGGCCAGGTGCTTATATACAGTTGTGAAAACACGTCAGTGCACGATCACGCCAACATGCCTGGGTGATCCAGCGTGGTGGGTGGGGGGGGGGGGATGGGGGGGGGGGGGGGGAGAAGGGGTGCGGGGGACGATTCCGCTATAATAATATGCAGATGTATTAAAATGACGTTCCCGACATGCGGGTGGTGGGAAACACAGCCCACCATTGCCGGATGGAGCGGACGATCGCAAACTGGTTTTACAGCGGCATGAAACCGATTTTTCCGCCTTGTTGTCCACTCACATCCACCATGATGCCCGACGCCAACGCGGACGGAAAATTCCAGCTGTGGTAAGACTTCAACCAGCAATTTTTAACTGAGATAAAAATGCTGCTGAAGTTCAAGATTAGCGAGGGATTGTTCATTTGTCACCATCACATTGTGCCCTTGTACACTGGATGACCAACCTTGAATCAATTCTGGTCGTGAAACTGTCTCCACTTGCGCTCTGAATCTAATTGCATGGTTTCTGCGAATTAGACTCACAGATGTGAATTAACTCTCAGTTCGTGAACCTAAGACTCTAGGCCTCTCCCCTCCCCTCCTGAAGGTGGGACCCCATGCTGGGATATATATCCATGGGTATCCTGTGTCATCTCAGTCAGAACTCGGGCTGTCTTCATCCACTGGTCAAGAAGTTTCTGTGGTAAGTGAGGTACCCTGTCCCTTTAAGAGAAAGCAAGTGTACTGAACATGTGATAGCACTGACGAATCACTGTACAGCGTGGGCAACTTGGAACTGTAAGTCTAGTTCTAGAGGTTTCTGAGTGAGCACATATGACCTGGTGCTCTGCCCTATGTCTCAATAAACCATCGCTATTCATTCTTACATCAATCTCTCCCCTTTATTGATTGCAAGCAGTAATCGATGAGAACATAGGAAGGCAGCAGTTGGAGTTCAGTTGGCCATTGATTTCATTTATCCAAGACACAAAAGTTTCCTTGCTCAGGATGTCAGACTAGAGGTTGCTAGTTTGTTGGCAGCTGACTCGGCAATTGCAAGGCCAAGTTTGGTTTGGATCAGCAAGATTCCAGGTTTGATTCTTCCAGAGTTAACCCACCTCAATAGGTACCATGTCAACTGACCTGTGTAGTGAGGAAAATCACAAAACCAATCCTTGCAGATGGTTCGGGATGGGGACGCACAGTGGTGTCAAGCTGTCAAATAACTTGTTGCCAGCCACTGTCAACATTTACACGCAAAGAATGAGCAAGGTTTCAGCCATGGCCAAGCTCCGTAGTATCTTATAAAAGAGTCATCACCTTGAGGAGAGGCGGTGTAGAAAAGTATGGGTGGTGAGGTTTGGGAGGGAGATCCCTTGAAGCCAGGAAGGTAATATATAATTTAGGTCTTTATTTAACAATAATTAAACTCATTTCACACAGCTGTAACCTGGATTGTTGCTTTCACAATACGACCATCCCCAAGTGGCTGTCATTAACCTCCTTAAATTCAACTCTCACAAGAAAGACTTAATGCTATGTAACCAAGAGCAGCTCATTTTAGCTGCTTACTAAATTGCTTTTCTTGTTTAAAAAAAAATCAGGGATCATGAATAATTCAAAGTCAGAGGCTGCAGTGAATGAATCTGACATGAAATGTTTGTGGCCCAATAACATTTAATAAGGATAGAAAAAAAATCAAATGGGAGTCTAACATGTTGGGCAGAACAAGCCACACATGAAAGGCAGAAACCCTCATAATTTTATACTCCAGTCGATTTGCCCCCTCCTTGCTGAAAGACACATTTGTTCTTTCAATTCCTTCGCTACCACTGAGAGATAATTAGGAAATAGGACAGTTGTCAGACTGATAAATAACTCCCCTCCAGCCAAACTGCTCCCTGACTCATTTGACGGAGCTGAATCCACCTGGGTACAGTTCAACATTGTCCACTGGTACCTTGTGGTAACTGACTATTGCTGTCATTGTCTGTCATTTTCCACCTTCTCCTTAAAATACAGCTCACTCACAACTCCACTGTGCGTTCCCTAACTCGCACCATGTCCCGGTTGCCACTCGCCCCCATGCTCACTGACCTGCACTGGTGTCCGCCAACACCCCAACTTCAAATTAATCCTCATGTTCCAATCCCTCCATGCCTCACCCTTTTCTACCTCTCTCACCTTCTGCAGTGCTACAAACCCGAGAGATCTGTGCTCCTCCATGAGGGCCCTCTCGTGCTTCCCCAACTTCCTGCACACCACCAAGGTTGGCTTTCAGCCATCTCGGCCCTAAGATCTAGAATTTACCCCCCCAAACATCATTGCCACTCTACCTCTCTTTCCTCCTTTAAGGCCCCTGCTTTTAACCAAGAGTTTGACCGCCTCGTGCCAATTTTTGCTCATCATCACTTCTATGAAGTGCCTTGGGACATTTCACTAGATTAGAGGTGCTACATAAATGCAAGTTCTTGTTGAAGAATTGTTCAAAAGCAGTCGAATGCAATGATTGGAGCTGGTGGGAGAGAGAAACTGGAGGTTCTGCCAGAATGATTATGGTAATCATGGTTTTATATAATGTGTAGAATGCCTTTGAGAAGGATGTTATAAAGGAAGATCACATGACCTTACGTAACCAATAGAGGAGTCGCGCAGGCTAGCTCTGTGGTCAGTAGTCTGAGTTAGGAAGCAGAGGTATGGAGACAGGGTTGGAGTTAAAAGCACACAAGTGTAGCTGCTGAGTATCTTTGTAAATAAACAGAATGTGTTCCACCTAAGAGCTGTCTGCTGATCAGCCCTGTCTATTGTATCATCTTAGCCCTCTCAAAACAAGCATGCAACCCGGATCCATAAGTCCCGACTAACAGGTGACCAGCATCCAACAATGACAGAGCTAAAAATGAACGGTATGGTCTTCATCATCTGTATCCATCTTGTTATCACGCAGGTCATTCAGGCCTTTGAGCCTGTTCCGTCATTCTGTTAGATCATGGCTGATCTGTGCCTCAGTCTCATTCCCCATCATTGATCCATAGCCCAACACCCTTCCTTAACAACAACTGGAAACATGATACAGCCTATACACGTGTATACAAACTGCCTTGCTGCTCTTGTTTCTAAACTGCAGATTGTACATCACCACAACTTATTTACAATGAAGGCACTTGTTTAAAAAAAAAAATCCTTTCTCAAATTAACTCAACAGCTATGTTGCTTCACCTAAAATGAGCAGAGCAGCACTTTCAAATCAGGTACAGGAAGAGGTTTGGAAAAATGTTTTCACATTGATACTCACAGTGCACGCTGGAAAGGCCTCTCGCGATCTTACATTCCAAAACAGTGACACAGGCAGAGTTTTCTCTGGGCGGAGGTGGGGGTGGGGGGGGGAATGGGTTCTGAGGATATGAATTTGGCATGGCTTGGCTACGAGGCAGCATTCTTGCCCCCGGAGTCAGGAGTTTTTGCGGGTTCAAATCCCACTTGGACCCACAACCTCGGCCGATATCTCAGTGCGGCACTGATAAGGTGCTACCCGAGGAGCGGGAGACACGATGCAACAGAGGGCCTGACTGTCAGAGAAGGCTCCATCTTTGCATCTTGCCCAGCGCCAGGGAATGTGAGAGAGGGACTAAAATATGCGAGAACGCACTAAGTTCTGAACTGCGAGCACTCATTTCAAAAACAGGTGCTGCCAGTTTTTGCAAAAATATTCAAAGCCAGTTAACACAAGTCACTGTCGCAATGGTTCTCAGGACAACAGGGAAATCATTTCATTCGTGACAAGTTGAACTGATGAACATTTGACACGTTTCTTATGCCTGGAATTTGTGTAACTTTATTAAGATTTCAAGAATTATAGGCACAGCAGTTCAACCAAGCTCTGCAAAGCGATCCCATCTTGCAGGCTCCTTCCTCCAGTCTGAAACAGGTGGGTTGTCTCGTTGCTGCATTGTCAGCGATTGACTTTAAGGGAGCATCTCTAAATGACATTAGCAAGCAGATGTGAAACAGGCCAAAAAACATCGGGATTAAAGCTGCCTTGAGAGATGAGGAATAGCACTTGTTTGGAGGTGAAAGTATTCCTGGGGAGCACGCATAACAAACTATGGGTGCCGTTATTGGTTCTGCCAAAGTGATCATTCACAGTGCACCAATGTCTTACTGTTTCAATCTGCAGATAACAATTGCTTGCTTTTGGAACTTTCCATAGCCTTGATAAGTGTAGGAAAGGTACATCTAGAAATGCTTACGCCACATTCCCGATTGAATGAATAGGTCCAATGTGTCTTTCCTCATTGAAATATCCTGAACCAAAGCAGAGTTCCCTCTGAATGTACTTAATTCTCAATGTACTCTTGGCACAGCCGTACCAACACTCTGAGAGTGACCATTGACCAGAAACTGCACTGGACCAGCCAGAAATACTGTGGCTACCAGAGCAGGTCAGAGGCTCGGAATCCTGTGATGGGTAACTCATCTCCTAACTCCCCAAAGCCTGTCCACCACCCTGCAAGGCACAAGTCAGGAGTGTGATGGATTACTCCACTCGCCTGGATGAGTGCAGCTCTCACAACACTCAAAAAGCTTGACACCATCCAGGACAAGGCAGCCTGCTTCATTGGCACCCCATCCACAAACATTCAGTCCCTCCACCACCATGTACCATCTGCAGGTTGCGTTGCAGGAACTCACCAAGGCTCCTTAGACAGCACCTTTAAAACCTATGACTGCTCCCATCTAGGAGGAAACAGGCAGCAGATACATGGGAACACCACCACTTGGAAGTTCCCCTCCAAGTCACTCACCACCCTGACTTGGATGTATATCAGTGTTCCTTCAATGTCATTGGGTCAAAATCTTGGAACTCCCTCCCTAACAGCACTGTGGGTGTACCTACACCGCAGGGACTGCAGTGGTTCAAGAAGGCAGCTCATCACCACCTTCTCAAGGGCAATTAGGGCAATAAATGGTGGGCTAGCCAATGGTGCTTATATCGCGTGAATGAATTTTAAAAAATGCATCTCATAAAGCTTTACTGGAACAGAAAAGCATCACTTGCAGACATGACTAGGTGAAAGAGATGTGCCCAGATAAGGAGTGCATGCCGCATTGGGGAAGCTGTACAAATGGACACTCCCAAATTATGGACTCCTGTTGAACGGCCAAAATAACCACCTGGTAAGATGTACAAATACTCACATATTACAACTTAAAATACAGAACACAGGTCAGCGTGAGGCGGCAAGTGGGTTCTGTGCATGTGGTGTGGACTGTGCATTTCTCTTTTCCCCAGCATTTGTAGAGGCAAAAAAATAGCTCGATTTCTGGGATCAAATGGTCATATGGGCTCTGTCGTGGGGATGAGCTGATTTTCCTTCCACTACGGACGGTGGGTAAAGAACTTACCATTACAAGTGAGAACTCTGAGTGCAGATGACCACCATGTTGAAAATTAGATGAAAACGAAATTAGCTGGAAAAACTCAGCAGGTCTGACAGCATCTGCGGAGAGGAACACAGTTAACGTTTAGAGTCCGTTCAACTCCTCATCAGAACTAAGGAAATAGAGAAATGGGGTGAAATATAAGCTGGTAAAAGGGGGGTGGGACAGGTAGAGCTGGACAGAGGGCCAGTGATAGGTGGACGCAAAGGAGAGATTGCCAAAGATGTCATAGACAAAAGGACAAAGGGGTGTTGACGGTGAATTAGACGGCCTGCAAAGTCAAAAAGGCTAACTAATCCCGGTCTGTGAGGTGTCAGTAATTTGCAAGTGAAACTCTACTTGGCAAACGTGATTTATTATAGGTGTGACACAAAAGTGGTTTCTCCCATATCTGAGTCTACACAGTGAGAATAAGGAAAAGGCAACAGGTTAACTGCCCTCCAATTCTTATCATCTGGTGCATGGTTAAGAAACTTTAAAGACAATTACCTTTTCCCCGACTCTTTTCTTGGGACTGACCATGCAAGCAACGTCTTTGGTGAGGAAAGCCTTTTTCCCCAATCTCCGACACAGGTTTCCATTTTCTCCCTTTTCTTCACCTGCTGCTGGGCTGGTGGTCACTCATCACCATCTCTCCCACGCAAGGTGACCAGCTCTCGTGGAGAAAATTAAGGGATGGTCTTCCATGGGGATCCGTTCAAGCTGGCATTTGGAGGGTGGTGGGGCTGGGGTGTGGTTCCGCCAGATCTGTGAGAGAGCACAAACAGGAGGAGAGCGGGCATTGCGCATGCGCACAATTTAAAGGTCCAAAATACAGGAATTAAGGAAGGATGTAAATGCATTGGAGGTGGTTCAAAGGAGGTTGACTAGATTGACACCTGGAACGAGTGGGTTGTCTTATGAGGAAAGGTTGGACAGACTGGGCTTGTTTCCACTGGAGTTTAGAAGAGTGAGCAGTGACTTGATTGAAGTCTACAAGATCCTGAACGGCCTTGACAAGGTGGACATTGGAAGGATGTTTCCTCTTGTGGGTGAGTCCAGAACTGTGGGGCACTGTTTTAAAATTAGGGGTCATCCTTTTAGGACAGAGATGAGGAGAAATCTTTTCTCTCAGAGGGTTGTGTGACTTTGGAACTCTCTGCCTCAGAAGGCGGTGGAGGCGGGGTCATTGAATATTTTTAAGGCAGAGGTAGATAGATTCTTGTTAGGCCAGGGAATCAAAGGTTATCGGGGTTAGATGGGAATGTGGAAATCGAAACACAAGATCAGCCATGATCTTAGTGAGTGATGGAACAGGCTCGAAGGGCCGAATGGTCTACTCCTGTTCCTATTTTTTTATGTTCTTATGACGGACAGCCTTCCGACACCATCCAACCTGGGACACCAGACAGTGGACTTAGATAAGGAACAATGAAGGATGATCAGTCACCCTTCTCTTTTTCAAGGAACATTTGGAACAAGAAGAGGTTATTCAGCTCATTGGGCTTTCTCAACCATTTCCATTAAATCTTAACTAACCGACACTTTTTTAAAAATTCATTTGGGGATGTGGGCATCACTGGCTAGGTCAGCATTTATTACCCATCCCTAATTGCCCTTGTTCAGAGGGCATTTAAGAGTCAACCACATTGCTGTGAGCCTGGAGTCAAATGTAAGCCAACAGGTTTCTTTCCCTAAAGGGCATTGTTGAACCAGATGGGTTTTTACAAAAATCGATAATTGTCATCATTACATTTTTAATTCCAGATTTTTATTTTTATTGAAATTCCACCATCTGCCATGGCAGGATTTGAACCCAAGTCCCCAAACAATTACTTTACATCTTGGAATTACTAGTCCAGTGACAAGACCACTACACCATTGTCTCTCCAGCTTCAACATTATCCTATCAAAATCTACCTATCTCAGTCTTGAAAAATCCAATTGTCCCAATAACCACAGCCATCAATTCCAAATTTCCACCACCCTTCTCTTGAAAAGATGCTTTCGGATTTCACTCCTAAACAGCGCTGCTCTAATTTTAAGATTATATCCTGTTGTTCTGACTTACCCACCAGAGGAAATAATTTCCTCTTATCTACACTATTATATCCTTTGGACCCATGAAGCACATCAATCAGATTGCCCCTCAATCTCTTGTACTCAAGAAAATATAAGCCAATACATACCCTTTGTGCCCACTCTCTGCCTCTGACCTCACACCTTTTTCCAACCCAAGCCAATAAACCAGTTCCAACTTCATGCATTCTCATTTTTGCCATAATATCTTGTTTGGAGGACAGCGGGTACTGCCTTTTGGAAGACAAGGCCCATTGACAATCCTTTATTTGCCTTATGAGAAGCTTCCTCAAAAAAATAAATCTTTAATAAAAATATATTGGCTCTCTGATCAGTTACCCTTTCCCTCATATGTCCCATTATTTTCACCAGGAGCATTTTGTTACAAATACTGAATGCAATAAGATTCTCTCGACAATTTATTTTCAGTTTGTCTCTATGACTGGTCTGTTCTCCTCTTCCTCACAGAATTCTACAGCACAGAATGGTGCCATTCGGCCCATCATGCCAGCACCAGACAACAAAGGTCTGACCACACTAATCCCATTTTCTAGCACATGGCCCATAACTCTGGAAGCTATGGCAATGCCAGTGAATATCTAAATACTTCTTAAACATTACGAGAGTTTCTGACTCTACCACCCTCTCATGCAGTGAGTTCCAGACTCCCACCAACGTCTGGGTGAAAAATTTCTCCTCAAATCCTCTCTTAGCCTTCTACCTCTTACCTTAAATCTATGCCCCCTGGTTATTGACCCTTCTACTGATGGAAAATGTGGCACCATTTCCATCCTACCTATGCTCCTCATAATATTATACACCTCTCTCAACCTTCATTGCTGCAAGGAAAACAACCCCAGCCTATCCAATCTTTCCTCATAGCTCTGACCCTCCAGCCCAGGCGGCATCCTGGTAAATCTCCTCTGCACCCTCTCCAGTGCAATCACATCCCTCCTGTAATTTGGTGACCAGAACTGCACACAGTGCTCCAGTTGTGACCTAACCACTCATCAAGTCTATCATGAAAACCGATATAAAACCCTTGTCTACAAACTCTGCCATTACCTTGCTGTCTGTTGCAGTAGTATCAACATCTGTCTTTCATGAGCTTTTAATATGTTTCCCTCAAGCAGTATCATTTAAAAAAAACCAGATTATTTGGTCATTATGACATCACTGTTTGTGAACAAACTGGCTGCCTCATACTCTGCATTGCAACAGGGGCTACATTTAAAGAGTATTTCTTTGACTGTCAAGTGCTTTGTGGCATCCTGAGTTTGTCTGTGTAGACCCTACAGAAGGACAATTCTCTCTGCCTGGTTTTTGGAACTGTGAGAGAATGTTGGCCTCATTTGTTGGAATGTCTCCAAATTTCTGTCCTAAAAAGAAAGCCCAACAAGACAGAAAACCTGAAGCATCAACTGTCGTGTAAAGGGTGAATGGAATAGACAGGCGAATGAGCGACATGGACTGTGGTGCACCTTTGACATCAGCAGTCACATGCTCGAGACCCTGTACAGCAGGCAGGCAACTCTGAGAGGAGATGTGCCCACTCAGTGACCCACCTTGTGCATATTGTATCTGGTGTAAATAAACCGGTTTTAAGTAAATACCCAAGGCCGGGATTTTTCCTATGGTGGGTAGGCTGGGTGGGAGCGGGTGGAAGCAGGCATGGAACTTATCGCCGCCTGCGATTGGCTCCGCGCCTCCATTTTACGCGGACTGGCCAATTAAGGCCCACCCAGCGTAATAGCGCTGTAGCGCTCAGCGTTATCAGTGCGGGCGGGGGGGAGGAGGGAGGAGGGAGAGTCGGGGCCAGTGCTCATTCACGCATGTGCACGATAGAGTGCAGCAATCTCCCTGAGGCACGGAGCTGCCTCAGGGAGATTGAATGGATATTAAAATAATTAACGATTTGATTTAAAAATTTATTTAAACACGTTCCCCTCACGCGACTGTGTCACATGAATGTTTTTATGTTTAGGAAAATGAATTTATTAATTTAATAACAGCTTCAGGAAGCCTCATCCCACTTGTGGATGAGGTTTCCTGAAAAACGCAAGGGCTGCTTGAGTTTTTTCCCCCTGCCTGAAAACCTTAAGGTTGGACGGGCAGTGTTCTCAAGGGGCTCAGTTGATTTCCTAATGGCCTTGACAGGCCGTTTACATTTCGGCAGGCGCGGGCTGGAGTGGGCTAAACGTCCACCGAACGAAATACCGCGATGGGGCGCGATGATGTCGGGACACATGCCCCACGTCATCGTGCTTCATTGTACGCGTCGGCATGTCAAGCCCGCCCCCCCGCACGCCCCACCGGAAAATTCTGCCCCCAAGCGCGGTGACAGTTGCTCTGCATAAGGTACCAGGCTTGGCATGTCCCTCGTACGTCAAGTACATATTGGTGGTTGTGGTAATTATGGTTTCATTTCATGTGCAATGTACCTTTAAGAATGATACTTGTTAAGGAAGATCTGTAGTGGCCTGTAGAAGAGTTCCGCGGGCTACCTCAGCAGTCAGTGGAGGGTTGAAAGCAGACGTATAGCTGCTGCTGAGTGTATTGTAAATAAACTTAACGTTTCCACCTAGGGAGTGTCTGCAGTTCAACTCTATCATTAATAGTACAACTCGGCTACCCGACAACGGTGGCCTAGGTTGGCGTCTCCCTCTGTCTCTCAAGTGTAAATGGTCTGGTGTTCGAACGACACTGTCTGCTGTTGGTTTGGCACGAGTGGGCATTTTTACCAGCTTGCGAAACACCCCCATCTCCCACTGCGTATAAACCCCGCGAACTTAAGATGTTCCAAAGCCCTTCATGGGCTGTGAAGCGCCGGGGGCAGCTTGAGTTTGCGAAGGGCGCTATATAAATGCAAGCCTTTACTGTCTTTGTTTACGTAGGAAACACTGCCTGCCAAATTAAATCGTTGATGTGGCATCGGTATGTTAAGCTGCTGAATAAAAGTCTATGTTTTATTCACAAAAAGCTGCCAAAAATAGTCACTAGTAGGCCAGGCAATAAAGCAGAAAAATAGGTCCCTTTTTAATCTTGGAATGATGGCCTGAATTTGGCTCGACAGCAGTGCAGGTTCTGATTCAGGCAGCTTGCTGCACTTTGTGTCTGCAATCATTCGCACAGTGCTCTCTCTATCATCTCCATTCTTGATTGCTTCTGCCAGGCTTCATAATTATCAAATTTCATCAGCTTTGCTGCTCTACCCTACAGACAATGCAGGGTCCCTGACTTTTTGCTCTCCTTAGCTGTTGATTTTCTTTACGCTACATACTTCTCAGCCCGTTGTGTCACCACTGGCAGAATCATCCATTTTCTGTCCTGAATAAATGATTGGTAGATGTCAGAGTCTCGAAAGCAGCAGTCAGACGTCCTCCTCTGGGTTTACCCCTTCAAAGCCGTGGTGTGAAGTTGATGTACGTCAGCAGTCAGCTACTGCATCACCTTACACCAGGGCTACAAGGGCCAGTGCAAGCGACATTAAAATACTGGAGGGGATCGAATGAGGGGAGAATTGTCCTTTCGTCTCTGGGAGTTGGACCAAATCCAGCTCAGGCCGAGACAGTGAAAATCTCCCCTCTGTCCGGAGACCATAGGGTGAGTTTAGACCAGCCTCAGCCCATGTCGCAATTAAGAACATAAGAACATAAGAAATAGGAGCAGGAGTAGGCCATTTGGCCCCTCAAGCCTGCCCCGCCATTCAATAAGATCGTGGCTGATCTGCCCCAGTTCTCAACTCCTCTTTCGTGCCAACTCTTCATGGCCCTCAACTCCCCGATTTTCAAAAATCTGCTTACCTCCTCTTTAAATACTCTCAGTGATTCAACCTCCCCAACTCTCTGCGGTACAGGATTCCAGGCATTCACTGCCCTCTGAGAGAAGAAATTCCTTCGCATCTCAGTTTTAAATGAGTGCCTCCTTATTCTGTAACTATGTCCCCTAGTTCGAGACTCCCCCACTATCCTGTCAAGACCCTTCAGAGTTTTGTACGTTTCAATAAAATCACCCCTCATTCTAATAAACTCTAATGAATAAAGGCCTAACCTGTTAGCCGTTCTTGATACGTCAACCCCTTCACTCCAGGAATCAGCCGAGTGAATCTCTTTTGAACTGCCTCCAATGCCAGCGTATCCTTTCTTAAATACGGGAACCAAAACTGTACACAGTACTCCAGGTGCGGCCTCACCAACACCCTGTACAGTTGTAACAAGACTTCTCTATTTTTAAACTCCAATCCCCTAGCAATACAGGCCAAAATTTCATTTGCCTTGTTAATTCCTTGCTGCACCTGCACGCTAACTTTTTGTGTTTCATGCACAGGAACACCCAGATCCCTCTGTGTTGCACTTTTTTGGAGTCTCTCTCCATTTAAATAATAGTCTGCCTTTTGATTCTTCCCACCAAAATGCATGACCTCACACTTTCCTACATTAAACTCCATCTGCCAAGTTTTTTGCCCACTCACTCAATCTATCTATACCCCCTTGCAGATTCCTTATGTCCCTATCACAACATGCCCTCTCACTTATTTTTCTGTTGTCCGCAAATCAGGATACATTACACTCTGCCCCCTCTTCCAAGTCACTAACATAGATAGAAAATAATTGAGGCCCGAGGACTGATCCTTGTGGCACTCCAATAGTTACATCTTTCCAACCTGAAAAAGACCCATTAATCCCGGTGTCTTCTGTGTGTTAACCAATCCTCAATCCACGCTAATAGATTACCCCCAAGGAGTTCCCATCTTGGGCAGTAACCTTTTATGTGGCACCTTATCGAATGCCTTCTGGAAATCCAAATCCACTACATCTACCGGTTCCCCTTTATCAACTCTGCTTGTTATATCCTCAAAGGACTCTAGCAAATTTGTCAGACATGATTCCCCTTTCACAAAACCATGCTGACTCTGTTTGATTGCGTTAACCTTTTCTAAATGTCCTGCTATTTCTTCCTTAATAATGGACTCCAGCATTTTCCCAATGACAGATGTTAGGCTGGCTGGCCTATAGTTTCCTGCTTGTTGTCTCCATCACTTCTTGAACAGGGGTGCCACATTAGCAGTTTTACAATCCGCTCGGACCCTCCCAGAATCCAGTGAGTTCTGGAATATTTTGACCAATGCCTCCACTATCTCTGCAGCCACTTCCTTTAAAACCCTTGGGTCAGGCCCCCAGGTCCTGGTGACTTGTCTGCCTTTATTCCCTTAGTTTGTCAAATACTTTGTCCCTTGTGATAGAGACTGTTACAAGATCTTTCTTCCCATTAGCTCCTTGCTTATCTGATATCTTTGGGATGTTTATAGTGTCCTCCACCGTGAAGACCGATGCAAAATATTGGTTTAAATTATCTGCCATTTCCCTGTTATCAATTCTCCAGTCGCATCCTCCAAGGGTCCCACGCTCACTTTAGCCACTCTCTTTCTTTTTATTTACCCGTAGAAGCTCTTGCTGTTTATTTTTATATTTCTTTCCAATTTACTTTCACAATCAATTTTCTCCCTCTTTATTAGCTTTTTAGTCATCTACTGCTGGTTCCTAAAAAAAAAATCCCAATCCTCTGGCCTACCATTAGTTTTTGCGGCTTTGTATGTCTTCGTTTTTGATTGGATACTCTCCTAGACCACCTTTGTTAACCATGGATGGTTCATCCTTCTTATCAAATCCTTTCTGGGATAAATTGTTGACGAGCATTATGAAATGTCTACTCAACCACTGACCTTCCCCTTAGTCTATTTTCTCAGCCTGGCTTTAGACAACTCTTTCTTTATGCCTCTGAACTTCCCCTTATTTAAGTTGAGGACACTGCTTTGAGACCTGAGTTGCTCATCCTCAAATTGAATTTGAAATTCTACCATGTGAACGCTAACCCCTGGAGCATCCTTACCTATAATATTTCTTATTAATCCCACCTCATTACACATTACAAGATCTAAAATAGCCTGTTCCCAGGTAGGTTCTGCAATGTATTGCTCCAAGAAACAATCCCTGGTGCACTCTACAAATTCGTCTTCCATGTTACCCCTGCCAATCTGATTTGTCCAGTCAATATGCAGATTAAAAGCATCCATGAGAATTGTAGCGCCCTTCTTACACGCCTCCATTATTTCCTGATTTATACTTTGCCCTACACGGGGCCTACAGATGACTCCCACCTGTGACTTCTTCCTCTTGCTATTCTTCATTTGCACCCAAGCTACTTCCACGTCACGATCTATTGCACCTATATCACTACTCACCACCGCACTGATACCTTCATTTATTAACAAAGCTACCCCACCTCCTTTTCCTTTTTGCCTATTTTTCCGTAATGTTGAATACTCTTGAATATTGAGTTCCCAGTCTTGGTCACCTTGCAATCACATCTCTGTAATAGCTGTCAAGTCATATTCATTTATTTCTATTTGTGCTTTCAACTCACCTATCCTGTTACAAATGCTGAGTATATTCAGATAAAGAGCCTTAAGCTTTGACTTTTACCATTATTACTCATTCTGGTTCTAATTTCTGCTGCACTCTTCAGCTTATATTTTCTGCCCCTTCCTGTCACACTTTGATTCTCGTTCACCCCTTAACTACCCTGCACCTCTGCTCTCTCGTTTCTTTTTGATTTTTTAAACTTCCCTTCAATTGAAACCCCCCCCGCCCCACTAATTAGTTTGAAGTCATAATTAGCTGTAGCTAATTGGCTGTAGCCATTCCGTTCAAGAAGCTGTGCCCATGCAGTATGGGATGTTGTTCTGAGGGTAAGGCTGGGGCACATTGCTGGGGCTGTATAGAGGGAGCTTTCCTCTGTATGTTTCAGCCCTGCCACTCCTCCTGCTTTTATGTTGCTGACACTTTCTCAGAGCGCCTGTCACCAAAGGCTCGATGAACAACCATTTCCTCCAGCTGATTGTTATGGTTTTATTGGCAATGCTGTCCAACCCCTGAAGACCCTCATTGGCATCCCTGTCTTTGGTGAGGTCCATTTGCTCCCTGTACCTCAGGAAACTGATCAAAACCCTCATCCTCACCTTAAAATTCCCCCACGACCTTGCCTCCTCCTGCCTCTGCCTTCTCCTCCTGCTGTGCATTCCTTTGCATACACATCAACCCTCCAACAATGCCCTCTATCTAGTTCAACACTATCTCTGCTCCATCCTCCACAATCTTCAGCTGCTTTGTTCCCTCAGCATCGCCCCCAAAACAAGCCAATGCAGCAGCTTAGCATGGTCACCTCCTCTTCAGCATTAAAGATAAATATATTCTTTCTTCCTGGCATATCACTCCCGTTTGCTCAACATCTACCCTTCTAAGTGTTCTGAGATATCTCCCTGTCGACGGGGTTGTGCTTGTGTCTTAGACTTCACTCAGGAAGTCTGGGCTGTTGTGGCAATGTGCACTTTTCGTTATGATGGTGGAGATTCCCAAGTTCTCTCCCCCACCTGACTGACCAGGAATCCCTCCTGCTTTTACTGCCTGCCATTGGTGTATGCTTGAAAGATTTGCAGGTTAATGTTCAATCTGTCTGGCCATCTTATGAACGCATCTCCCTTGGCCATCAAGTCCTGGGGTGGCGTTTGAACCCCTAGCTTCTGGCTCAGAGGGAAGGACATGACCGACTGCGCCACAAAACCTCCTTTGTCTTTGGGGGGGGCACTGTAGGATGACAAGCTGGTAGTTTATCTGACCAAGGAGCGCTTTCTGCCAAGACTGGGTGCCCAAATTAGCAACTGATCCATTCCCCAGCTCATCGCATCCCCAGTAGGAAACTTAACTGGGCTAACTACATAAATGCTGTTGTGATAAGAGCAGACGGTTATTCTGCAGTGAGTTACTCGCCTTCTGAATCTCCAAAGCCTTTTCTCCACCTACAAGGCTCAAGTCTCCTGGATCCAACAATCGAGAAGCTCGATTGCAATCAGGACCAAGCAGCCCACTTGACTGGCAGCCCACCCACCACTTTAAACACTCCCTCCCTCCGCCACAGAGGCAGCAGTGTGTGTGTACCATCGGCAAGATACGCCCCAGTGTCTCCTCAAATCCTCCTTCGACAGCGCCTTCCAAAAACCACAGGGGCACGCATCACAACAGCCCCCTCTGCAAGTTCCCCCCAGTTCACAACACGACCCTGACTTGGAAATATTTCACCGTTCCTTCACTGTCACTGAGTCAAAATCTGGGAACTCTCTCCCTAACAGCACTGCGGGTGTCCCCGCAACATGCGGATCACAGAGCGGCTCAAGAAGACGGCTGACCACCACCTGCTCAGGGGCAGCTCATAAATGCTGGAATGGCCAGCGACCCCCAAATCTGCTGGATGTATAAAATTTAAACAAAACCGAGAGCCTTCGTCTTGATGAATACAAAATCAACCGAAAAATAAGCCTCCAGCTTGTCCCAGAACCTGTTGATCTGTAACAATAAATTAATCAGATATTCAGGCCCTCAATCTAGGAGCTAATGGGTTCAGCGAAAGCCAAACTCCAAGTGTTAATTTGATCACAGCAGGTCTTCATTTCTTCAGATGGAACCATTGCAATTAAATTACATGGAAAATTTCCCTAACAACTCAAAGAGGCTGACGTTTCTTCCAGAGCATGCAGGGATATAATTTTATAAGTTTGAAGAGTCAAAATGATTAAAAATTATTTCTGAAAGCTGGTGTAGTCTGAGACAGCCGGAGCGTCATCCCTGCATGGAATCCCAATAGCAAGAAGAAGATGTGACAGTTTTAAAAGCGGACTCACAACCTGCAGTACCTGGGTCCTGATGTGTAAACAAAGGGCTGCCATTCTGACCAAGTACAACAAAATCTGTTTGAAGAAGGGAGGCCAGCACAGGCACTGTACGGGGTTAGATTACAAATAAAGCTCCCTCTACACTGTCCCCATCAAACACTCCCAGGACAGGTACAGCACGGGGTTAGATACAGAGTAAAGCTCCCTCTACACTGTCCCCATCAAACACTCCCAGGACAGGTACAGCACGGGGTTAGATACAGAGTAAAGCTCCCTCTACACTGTCCCCATCAAACACTCCCAGGACAGGTACAGCATGGGGTTCAATACAGAGTAAAGCTCCCTCTACACTGTCCACATCAAACACTCCCAGGACAGGTACAGCATGGGGTTCAATACAGAGTAAAGCTCCCTCTACACTGTCCCAATCAAACACTCTCAGGACAGATACAGCACGGGGTTAGATACAGAGTAAAGCTCCCTCTACACTGTCCCCATCAAACAGTTTCAGGACAGATACAGCATGGAGTTAGATACAAAATAAAGCTCTTTGAGGTTCAGACTTTGCAAAAAACTTGGGTAAAATGATTAGTGTGATGGAGTGCGGTATTTTACAACACCCACCTGAACCATCTGGTGACCTGAGTGCGGTTGCCGATTTAGCGTCATTACAAACCTGTGTCGGGGAGGCAGCTCGGAAGTGGTAGAGACTGCCCAAACCAATTCATAAAGGACCCTCACAAACAGAGTGTTGCTTTTCCTAATTTCGGTGTGGGCTGCATTTGAACACAGATGGCAGAGTTATAAGACCAGCAAACCGCTCGTCGCTGGGTCAAAATCCTGGAACCCCCTCCCTAAGAGCACTGTGGGTGTACCTACACCGCATGGACTGCAGCGGTTCAAGAAGGCAGCTCACCGCCACCTTCTCAAGGGCAATTAGGGAGGGGCAGTAAATGCTGGCCCAGCCAGCGACACCCACACCCCATGAACCAGGATAATAAAAATAGAGTGTCTAACCCATTATGCCACCTTTGGCATCGGCTTTGAAAAATTGCTCTGAAGCAAAACTCAGGATTTGGTTGATTTCTGGTGCCCTCTTCTATTCACAGTGCAGCGACTGTTTATCCTCGCAGTAAGTGGTGCAGTGAGATTCTGGGAGAAGATGCCAAGGCTGGGAGTGTCTCAGCACTACGGTCATGCGCAACCCCAATGAAAAAGCACGTGCAGCATTTGTTAAACAGAGTTCAAAACTCAACCATTTATAAAGCAAATCATTTCACACCTGAACTTACGTTGTTCCTTTCAATAATGCAAGATGTAGATCATCATTCCTGCAGCAATTTCACGGCTCTTGCCCAGATTGCACAATCTACCAGCTGTGCTGATGAACCTATTTTCTCCTCAACTCCATCGCCAAGTGGCATGGCCAGCTTCTCCTCGCAAGCTGGGCGGGGGGGGGTGGGGGGGGGGATTCCAGGTGAGCAGTACAGCTGAGCTCAATCCCGTCCTTAGCCAAGCTTCACAAATGTCCGCCTCACAACAGGGAGTCACTGGTTCGCAATCAGGATTGCGTGACATGGAATCAACGGCTCCATAAACACAGGACTGCTCTACGCCGTCGCCAGTGCTCCACTTGAGCCTCCGCCCATTCCTCTTCATCTCACCGGGTCAGCAGAAATTTCTGTTTGAATATTGCCGAAACGAGAGACATGTTGCCGAAGCCTGCACGGATCAGGGCAAATGTAAGACTGCCAAGTTTCCAAATAACAGCAAGTTGTATTACTGAAAATTGACGTGATCATTTGAAATTTGACATTCTTGCATTTGTCCCTGTGAGTGCAAGGCAAGAATGTTGGCAACAGGGGACGCCATGGCATAGTGATCTTGTCACCAAACTAATAGTCCAGAGACCCAGGGTCTTGCTCTGGAGGCCATTTGGAGGAAGCACTGAGGGTGGCGAGGGCGCAGAATGTTCTCTGGGTGGGGGACTTCAATAGCAATCGCCAAGAGTGGCTCGGTAGCACCATGGCAGACCGAGCTGGCTGAGTCCAAAGGACAGCTGCTAGACTGGGTCAGTGGCAGGTGTTGAGGGAACCAACAAGAGGGAAAAACATACTTGACCTCATCCTCACCAACCTGCCTGCCGCAGATGCATCTGTCTATAACAGCACTGGTAGGAGTGACCACCACACATTATGGAGACGAAGTCCCGCCTTCACATTGAGGATACCCTCCATCATGTTGTGTGGCACTACCACCGTGCTAAATGGGATAGACTTTGGATAGGTCTAGAAACTCGGATTGGGCATCCATGAGGCGCTCGAAGCCATCAGCAGCAGCAGAATTGCACTCAACCACAGTCTGTATCCTCACGGCCCAGCATGTCCCCCACTCTAACATTATCATCAAGCCAGGGGATCAACCCTGCTTCAATGAAAAGTGCAGGATGGAGCAGCACCAGGCATAACTAAAAATGAGGTGTCAACCTGGTGAGGCTACAACACAGGACTACTTGTGTGCCAACAGCATAAGCAGCAAGTGATAGACAGAGCTAAGCGATCCCACAACCAACAGATCAGACCCAAGCTCTGCAATCCTGCCACATCCGGTCATGAATGGTGATGGATAATTAAACAACTCACTGGAGGAGGAGGCTCCATAATTAACCCCATCCTCAATGATGGAGGAGCCCAGTACAGCAGTGCAAAAGATAAGGCTGAAACATTCGCAAAAATCTTCAGCCAGAAGTGCCGAGTGGATGATCCCATCTTGGCCTCCTCCGGAGGTCCCCAGCATCACAGATGCCAGTCTTCAGCCAATTCGATTCACTCCACGTGATATCAGGAAACAGCTGAAAGCACTGGATACTGCAAAGGCTATGGGCCCTGACAATATTCCGGCAATAGTACTGAAGACTTGTGCTCCAGAACTTGCCACGCCCCTAGCCAAGTTGTTCCAGTACAGCTACAACACTGGCATCTACAGGGCTATGAGGAAAATTGCCCAGGTATGTCCTGTACACAAAAAGCAGGACAAATCCAACCTGGCCAATTACTGCCTCATCCATCATCAGTGAAGTAATAGGAGGGGTCATCAACAGTGCTATCAAGCGGCGCTTGCTTTGCAATAACCTGCTCACTGATGCCCTGTTTGGGTTCCGCCAAGGCCACTCAGATCCTGACCTCATTACAGCCTTGGTTTAAACATGGACAAAAGAGCTGAACTTCTGAGGTGAGGTGAGAGTGATTGTCCTTGACATCAAGGCAGCATTTGACCGAGTGTGGCATCAAGGAGCCCTAGCAAAACTGGAGTCAATGGGAATCAGGGGGAAAATTCTCCACTGGTTAGAGTCATACCTAGCACAAAGGAAGCTAGTTGTGGTTGTTGGAGGCCAGTCATCTCAGCTCCAGGACATCATTGCAGGAGGTCCTCAGGGTAGTGTCCCAACCATTTTCAACTGCTTCATCAATTACCCTCCTTCCATCATAAGGTCATAAACGGGGATGTTCGCTGATGATTGCACAACGTTCAGCACCATTCGTGACTCCTCAGATACTGAAGTAGCCCATGTCCAAATGCATCAAGACCTGGACAATATCCAGGCTTGGGCTGACAAGTGGCAAGTAACATTCACACCACACAAGTGTCAGGCAATGACCATCTCCAACAAGAGAGAATCCAACCATCACCCCTTGATATTCAATGGCACTAACATCACTGAATCCACCCACTATCAACATCGTGGGGGTTACCATTGACCAGAAACTGAACTGGACTAGCCATATAAATACTGTAGCTACAGCAGCAGGTCAGAGGATAGGAATTGTGAGATGAGTAACTCGCCTCCTGACTCCCCAAAGCCTGTCCACCATCTACAAGGCACAAGTCAGGAGTGTGATGGAATATTCCCCACTTGCCTGGATGAGTACAGCTCCCACAACACTGAGGAAGCTGGACACCGTCCACGACAAAGCAGCCCACTTGATTGGCACCACATCCACAAACGTTCCCTCCCTCCACCACCGACACACAGTAGCAGCAGTGTGTACCATCTACAAGATGCACTGCAGCAATTCACCAAGGCTCCTTAGACAGCACCTTCCAAACCCACGACCACTACCATCTATAAGGACAAGGACAGCATGTAGATGGGAAAACCACCACCTGGAAGTTCCCCTCCAAGTCACTCACCATCCTGACTTGGAAATATATCACCGTTCTTTCACTGCCGCTGGATCAAAATCCTGGAACTCCCTTCCTAACAGCACTGTGGGTGTACCTGCACCACATGGGCTGCAGCGGTTCAGGAAATCAGCTCAACACCACGTTCTCAAGGGCAACTAGGGATGGGCAATAAATGCTGGCCCAGCCAGCGAAACCCACATTCCGTGAATGAATGAAAAAAAACCTCTTCTTGACACCATCTACAAGATGCACTGCAGGAGCTCCCCAAGGCTTCTTGGACAGCACCTTCCAAACCCATGACCACTACCATCTAGAAAAAGGGCAGCAGATACATGGGAGCCCCACCACCTGCATGTTCCCCCCGATCCACTCACCATCTGGCTTGGAAATAAATTGCTGTTCCTTCAACGTTGCTAGGTCAAAATCCTGGAACCCCCTCCTTGGCAGCACTGTGCACGTACCTACACCACATGGACTGCAACGGCTCAAGAAGGGTAATTAGGAATAGGCAATAAATGCTGGCCTAGCTAGTGACGCCCACCATAAAATGAATTTAAAAAATAACTCTTTGCAGCAGTATTCAAGTTGCACACTTCCAAGAAAATATTATTCCTTTCTCCTTCTTGTGCTTAACTCATTAAATCCATTGATACTCTGTCATCCCCCTTATGTGTGAGGGACATTGAGGCCAACAGTAACAACTCTACCGAGGCCCCATCTGTGATCATTCAATTTGTCAGGTGTCGAACCTGGGACCTTCCAGGTCTGTATGACCCAGTCCCACACAAGGGATTTTATCTCCACACAGGTCACTTGCATCCATTGGTGCCGCCAATATTATCCCTCAGCAAGTGACTCTTTTATCAGTCTCAAGTTGCTGCACATCAACCACTGTGACTAGTTGTGGGATAATGATGCCAGTTGGGAAACTGCCAAGACTTGCACCAAGCTGTAACACTAGCTGATTCACTCATCTGCGTGGAGATGGTCTAGCTGCAATTTATGATGAAGCTGTTGGAAATCAGCCAGGTTCAGCTCACTTCAGTTGGTTTCAGCTCTTGCCCAGCAAGATGCCGGATAACTTCATAAAAAAAAAAATTAATTTATCCTTCCCCCCTCTCCCAATCATCCAAAATCACTGGGATCATTGGCAGTGGTTTTCACCCTGTATCCTCCTGAACCTTCACTGCGATTTCCGGGCTCTGGTCCCAGGAGCTTTGCTCTCCCTTGTTTCCTGGCTCAGGGACTCACCTCTAGGCAGTCAAGAGCACTCCCAGAGCCCCTTTCATGACTTCAGGATGTCCCAAAGTGCTTTCCAGCCAATGAAGCACTTTTTTTGAGGCACAGTCTCCATTGTAATCGTGAAAATGTGGCAGCAACTTTGCAACCAGCGGGCACCCAGAAACTGTAACCAGGATATCCCTTACCACCAGAGATAAATATTAGCCTGGGCGCCAATGAGAACATCCTTCGATTAGAGCCTTGGGATGTTTTACATCCCCTGACAGGACAGATCGGGGCCTTGGTTTAAAATTTCATCTGATGAAAGACAGTATCTCTGACAGTGCAGCACTCTGTTAGCACTGCACTGAATGACAACCCAGATTTTGTGCTCAAGTCTCTTGATTGGGACAGAAAGGCAAAACCTCCTGTCTCAGAGGCTCCCACTGCTACCCACTCAGCCATTTCTGACACCTGAGAAACTCTGATTCAATCAAAACCCTGGCTGCTTTCCACCTCCCTGAACCTCAGCTCCTCAAACCAGTTGTGGCACCCAGCATTGCTCTTGGTCTGGTGATCCCAGCTCAAGGCGTTCTAGGTCAGTATAGCTCAGTGTAATCAGTGAGTCATCCAGAAGCATTCTTAAAACTCCCAAAAGAGACTGTTCTGTGACAATTTTAAATACATTCCACTTTCTTTCGATCTCGAACATCTTTTGTTTCAACGGAGTATTGTTACAGCTTGAATTACTCATGGAGACCCACTCAAATACCTCAGGGTGCACTCTAAGCCTTGCTTGCTCAGTCCAATGCATTTTGATTAAAATTTTTGATTATTATCGAGTGCCAACACACTCGTGTTCATAGGAAACTCTCCTTCACATTTCTTTTGCAATCTTATCTTGGTTCCTCTCCTCAAGACATTTATCCCTTGTCAGATCACAGTTGCACAGCCATTATTCCTCACTCAATTCCACATGTGGGACCCTCAGCATAAAGTGTTTGTGTTCAACAATGGGGTGGGTGGGTGAGTGGGCATAAGAGATGCACCATCCATCCTTTAGCTGACAGCAAAATGAGCCATGCACTAACACACACACACACACACACACACACACACACACACACACAAGCTAGCACCCTAGCACGTGCATGCACACACACTGTTACTATCTCAGTAGAGGCCAATAACTTTTTTTTAAATAGAAGAAATATGAAATCCCAGTTATCTACTAAAGGAATGAGGTCACCAAGATTCCACAGTTTAGAACACAAGGATTCTTTTTCGTATACAAGAGTTAACAAAGCAAACACTAAATACTTTCTATCCTGTATTCGAATATCAAGAATGAATAAAAGTGAAAAATGAATTAACAGGCAAATTGTGGTCGCACATAAACTATAAATTGCACAGTAAATGGCAGATAAGCAAAGGCAGATCTTACAGTCCATTTAGATTGTAGAAATCACGCTCAGTCACAAAGTCCTTCAAACGCCGTCTTCTTCATGAGGAATTTCAGCTCCCCTCTTTCCAGGAGCTAATCTGATCCCCATCCAACAGCTGGGCACAACCAACCCAAGTTCCACAGGCATGGTCTCCAAGACCAATGGAGCACATCTGTAGAACCTACTCAACTCCATCTGGATGGCAAAGATCCACGACTGTTCTCTTTAAATAACAGAAACAACTTATTCTCTTACTTATTCTCAGCTTCTGGATCTAGCCTCTTCTGCCTGAGACTTCTCCAGCTTCTGTATCCTGCTCCAGTGGACTCAACAGCTGCTGCCGCACAACTTGGACTGATCTGTGATCTTTTATATCTTTCAACGAGGTTTAGTTTTGATTTCCCAACCTCAGCTTGTTCCTCAGGATGCTCCATGACACCCATGCACACACACTAACTAGCACTTATGGACACACACAGTAGCACCAATGCACACACACACAAGCACCCATATATGTACACACACACTTGCGCTCATTCACACACACTAAATAGCACTTATGCACACACACTAACTAGCACCCATGCACACACACATGAGCACTCATGAACACATAAGCACCCAAACACTTGCACGCAAACTTGGACTTATGTGCACACACACTAGTACTTAGTACTTATGCACACACACAGGCACTCATGCACACACACTAGCACCACGTACGCACACACACTAACACCCATGCACACATACACACACACATGATTGCACACATAAATCGGTACACTATTGCACAGATGCGTACACACACTAGTGTGCACACATACCCTTGTCCACAACCCAGGGGCACTGACGTTAGGTGCTGCCTGGACTTTTTTACTTACAGCGCAATATCTCCTGCTTTGGATCAAAGCTTAGAAACATTTCTCCACAGAAGTTAATCTATGGGATAGTTCAGAGCGCCTGTATAATTAAAATACTGTGCTGTGGGTCAGTTTACAATGTAAGGTGCCATGATTGTTTTAGTAATTAATTTTCCAACAGTTCTTTGCCCCAGATTTAAGTGCTGTTTTACGACAGGGTGTTGTGATTTATAAAACTGCGAGTTTAGTTAACTTAGAAGCTGAGGCTCTCAGTGATTCATTCAGTATTGGCAATCACCTCATAGCCTGACCTGGAGTATTTACACTGATTTATGAGATTAAGTGGCCAATGCAAGTTCAAAAGGTTCAATGCACAACTCCAGTGTATTGGACACAGATCTGATGGAGGGGTCTTTAAAATTATGAATGGGTCAGACAGGGTAGATGTGGGGAGACTGTTTTCCTTCCACTGGTGCCAGAATCCAAAACCAGGAACCATAAATACAACATGTTACAGGAAACCCAACAGGGAAATACAGAGAGACCTCTTGAAATGGAGAGAGATTAGGAGGTAGAATGCATGACTGCAGGGAGCAGTCGAGGCAAATAGATTAAACACATTAAAAATAAACAAGACCGATTACGTACGTACATACAAACCAGGAGCACGAGTAGGTCATTCAGCCCCTCGAGTCTGCTCCCCCGCTTTAATAAGGCCATGACTGATCTGATAGTAACCTGAAATCTATCAGAGCGGCCACTAGAGAAAAGGAAGGAGAAAGACATGCTAAAAAGCTGAGATGAGACGGACAGAATGGGGGATGGTTCTTGTGGAATATAAACAGTAGCACAGACCAGCTGGGCTGTTTCTTGGGCTATATACTTCATCTAATTCATGCAAAAATAATGGCTCAGCTTGACGCCGCTTTAAAACGTGTTTCTTTATTTTGCCCCAGCCCAATTTTGTGCTCTCCGCTTTTGAAAACACTGCCTCTTGCTGGGGGACAGTTCCACCGGCGCTAAAATCTTTTTGGATCCAACTGGCAGGGCACATGAACCTAGTCAGGGAGTGTTGGCAGGCTACTTGACTGTGGGGACCTTGCAGACAATTCCAGTTTTGCCCACATCCACACCTGCTTGAGTAGTAACTCAAACGGTGAGCAGCAGTAGAAGCTCTGGACGGTTTTAATTTGTCTACCCTGGCCTTGTGAGGTGATCTGAAGCAACCCAACTACTGCCCAAGTTGAGGTAAACTAATCCGTACAGATCAGGGGAGGGAACCTAGCAATTCTTGATATGTTGTTCAATACCATATTGTACAGCGTGCTGAGCCTGGAGGGGGCAGCTAATTTATATTTGTGATATTGGGACAGCTGTTAGGGAGCACGACAAAAAAAGGAGAGAAGGAGGTAAGAGGAGTGAGAGGAATGAGTGGGGAGGATGGAAAGGGTCGGACAGAAGAGTCAAGGAGAGGCAGGGAGAGGAAAGGAGAGGGGGGGAGAGGAGAAGAGAGGTGGGGAGGGGAGAGATGGGGAGGTGGAGAGAAGAGAAGAGAAGAGAGGGGAGAGATGGGAGGGCAGATTAAGGGAGGGGTCAGAAGGGAGAGAGGGGGGCACAGGAGAGGAGGAGACAGAATGGGAGGAGAGGAGAGAGGCAGGGGAAGTGAGAAGGGAGGGGAGGGGGAGGAGAGAGGGGAGGAGAGAGGGGAGAGGCTGATGTATATAATAACAGCTGAATAAATTTGAGAAACATAGAAATAATGAGGATTGGACTCAAAATGTTAACTCTGTTTCTGTCTCCACAGATGTTGTCAGGCACTTTCCAGCACTTTCTGTTTTTAAGTTAGACTTTCTGCATCTGCAGCATTTTACTTTTATATGCATAATGATATTTGCCAATTTGAAGTTACACAATGAAGGTTCCACTGGGAGTGATTGTTGAGACAGTGTCAAATGAACTCGATATTTCACTGCACCAGAGCTGTACCTGCATCAAGACCAAATAAGCAAACTGGTCCACCTCTGCTCATTAAACCTGGATAAAATCCTAATTAAGTGTAAACAAATAATTTGCATGTACAAACAGCAAAGCATATAATTAATTCTAATTATATTTGCAAGCGCTCGGGCTCATGAAAAGTAATTGTGGAACATTTCAGGTTTTCCTGGAATGGTCACACCTGCTGAAGGGTTCTGGCTGCTCGGCAGAGAGACAAACCAGTCATGTAACCATGGGGCAGGGTTCATTGTGTTCAATAGATCACCAAACAAAAGGGGAGCTAACCAGTTAGGTAGACAATGCATGACCTGGGAATCCTTGTTTGGGTGCGGAAGAAGCTTTATTCAGTGCTGTCTCACATAGACCAAACAAGCATGTGAGGGAAAAAAAAACAATACTGAAAATCTAAGCATTGAAAGGCCTTTTGCCTCTATCTGTGCACCTTAATAGGATCAGAGCTACATAGGAACAGGATTAGGCCACTCAGTCCCTCAAGCCTTTTCCATCGTTCAATGAGATCATAGCTAATCTGTGTCTTAACTCCATCGCTTGCCTTGGCTTCACATCCTTTTGTAGCCTTGACAGACGAAAATCCATTGATCTCAGATTTAAAATGATTAACTAAGGACCTACCGCTTTTTGTGGGAGAGAATTCCACAGATCTACCACCCTCTGCATGAAGAAGTGTTTCCTAACTTCACTGGTGAATGCCCTGGCTCTGATTTTGAAGCCACGTCCCCTTGCCCTGAACTCCCAGACAAGCGAAAAAAATTGCTTCTCACCGTCTACACGATGAATTTCTCTCAAAATTAATTGAACGTCGATCAAATCACTCCCCCCACCCCGACCCTCCCCACACATTTTCTATACCAGGACATACAAGCCTCGTTTACGTAGTCTTGTCTCATTGTCAAACCCTCGGAGCCCCGGTGATGTTCTTGTGAAGCTGTGACGCACTCGCTTTCAGCCCAAAACGTCCCCCCCTTGCAGGGCAGTGGCCAGGGCTGTCCGCAGCATGTGTTTCAGATGTGGTCCAACCAGGGCTTTGTATAGCTACAGTAAAACTTTCTCTCCCCCCTTGCGGAACCATGGAAAGGTTACGGCACAGAAAGGGGCCATTCCAGCCTATCATGTCTGCACCGGCCGAGAAAGAGAAAAAGCAGAAAAAGGGTAATAAGCAATTGCTAACATTCCATCAACGTGTCTGATTATTTATTTGTACCTGCCTGCTACGCTTTAATGATCTGTGCACCCAAACTCCTAAATCTCTTTAGAGCTCCGAAGTTCTGAGCTCTTCAGCAGTCAGAACAATATTATTTTTTTACATCTCATGTCTACACGTCTTAGTTCTGTTGAAGGGCCATACAGACTCGAAACGTCAACTGTGTCCCTCTCCGCAGATGCTGCCCGACCTGCTGAGTTTTTCCAGGTATTTTTGTTCTTGTGCGCTATTTTTTTTTTACAATACTACCCTTTAATCTCTCCGCCTAGATGGACGACCTCACATTTACCTGTGTCAAAATCCATCTGCCCCTTTGCCCACCCGCATAATTATCAATGTTTCTTTCCAACTTTATGCTCCCGCCTGTGCTGTTCTCTCGGAACGTTTCTCAGGGCCCAAGATGCAGGTCTCTTGATGCTTCTGCGCATTAAAAATGAACTGTACAGTCCAGT
Source organism: Carcharodon carcharias (assembly GCF_017639515.1). Classification (NCBI taxonomy): domain Eukaryota; kingdom Metazoa; phylum Chordata; class Chondrichthyes; order Lamniformes; family Lamnidae; genus Carcharodon; species Carcharodon carcharias. The sequence continues at coordinate 19,244,031 of NC_054483.1, read as the reverse complement.
GCTTATGATTGACCTGAGTCTTATTCAAGGAGACATCAGGCACACCTTTAAGTGGGATGATCGCTCTGTCTGGCGCGAGGCGAACTCAGTAAGGAGTGTACGCAACTGGCCCTCACATCCCCTAAGATGGGTTGGGGGGGGGGGGGTGGAGGTTGACCTCAGTCGGGGTTCTCAGCCCTTATTGCTATTCAGGCGGCCTGTGCTCCAAGCTGCTTGTGAGTTGATGGCAGCAGCGGCACGGCCAGGGTAGTTCCTTGCACCGGAACAGAACGCCAGCAGTCAGTGTCGCAGTTCATACCGTGATGGATGGCTACATGGGCAAAACTGTCTGTAGGGCATCGTCAAACATCAGGGAACAGTGGCAAAAAATTTTCCCTTTCACAGGGTGTGGGCATCACTGGCTGGGCCAGCATTTATTGCCCATCCCTAATTGCCCTTGATCAGAGGGCCCTCAAAGAGTCAACCATATTGCTGTGGGTCTGGAGTCATGTGTAGGCCAAGGCCAGGTGAGGACAGCAGATTTCCTTCCCTGTAGGCATCAGTGAACCAGAGGGGTCAATCCAACAATCAGGCTTTTAATTCCAGATTTTTGTTGAATTCAAATTTCACCATCTGCTGTGATGGGATTTGAACCCACGTCCCTAAGACATTACCCTGGATCGCTGGAATATTAGTCAGTGACAGAACCATTGTGCCACTGCCTCCCCAGAGTCAATAGAATCAATGAGTCCATTTTGAAGCCTTTGCAACATGGGGTGGAATTTTAGGGCCCCGGCATAGTTGGGGGGGGGGGGGGGGGGGTGGTGTCGGGGGGTGGGGGGGGCGGGGGTTGCTGCAAAACGCGGTGAGCTGTTCAAAAGTCCATTGACTCCAGCGGGACCGGAAAAGCCCACTGGTGGGAGGGGCTGTAAAATTCCGCCCATGGAATAGCTGGCATCCTGATCACCCTCAAGCTCCCTTACAGGGTTGGGCGTTCATGGCAGCCGCACAGCGTCACTGCTCCTAACCGGCAAATCATTTGTCAGTTTTTGTTGATCTCATGATAATGGCGTTGCTGCTCTCTGAACCTGCTGCAGTTTTACTCCGCTGTGGCCATCAGTTTCACAGCCCAGTGCCCGGCAATAGCATGCAAAATGCGTTGACTGCTCGAAGCGGAACAGATGAGTCTGAGGTGAAGCTGTACGAGTTCCTTCCTCTGCAGAGGGAGATCTGTCGTGAGGCTGCCTTACACCTTGATCTCCCCTGGCTGGTCTTGCGCAGCGTAAAGGACCTGATGGTCCTTGCAGCTCACAGGCTCAGGGAGAGTGTCCGGCCAATGATGGAGGAAGCCCTTGCCAAGTGAATGTGGGTCATTAAGTTTGATGTTGGCGTCCCTCCATCCATGAGAGATGATTGACCCGCAGCAAACAATCCATTTGGGCGGGGGAGATTGGCTGCTAGGTTGGGTTTTCATTTGGTCCACCTTTGCTGTGGGCAGTGAGGGCCAGTCCTCGAGAGGCAGGTTCTGCCGCAAGCGCCACATGTGGAGCTGCCACCTGACATTATGTTGTTTTTGGCGTTGGCACCTGTTGCCAAACTGCTGTAGCCACTGGTCATCATGGTAGTGCACACCAACCCACAGCAGGTGCCGCAATTTCCCTCTTGGGACAGCTGGTGGCTCCCAGGTGCGATAGCAGATGTTTAGGGCCTTCACGTCAGGCTTGCAAGCATCCACAAAGCCTTGGACGCCCCACTGTTCATCCGTCTCCAGCTACCTTGGGTAGGTACTCTGGGGTTCCATATTGCCCAGCCTAGTAGTTTGATGAAGGGCAGCTCCCATTTCATTGCACAGGAGTGGGAGAGAATCCCCTGGTGTCCATCCTCTCGAACCAAGGAACAGCAGTGACCAGTCTTCAAAAAAACAACAGCTTGTCTTTATGAAACGCCTTTAACACAGTAAAACATCCCAAGGTGCTTCACTAGAGTCTTAGCAAATAAAATTTAATATTTAAGGAGATGTCAGGGTTACTGAACAAAAGCCTGGTCAAATTAGGGAGGTCTTCAAAAGCATCTTAAAGGATGCGAAACAGCCAAAGAGGCAAAAAAAGGTTTAGGGAGGGAATCCCAGAGCTTAGGATGCAGGCAGCTGAAGGCGAGGTCACCTGAGGTGGAGTGATTAAAATCGGCGGGCTGTGTATGTTCCACCTGTAATGGAGTACAGGGATTTCGGGGGGGGGGGGGGTGGTGCGGGGCTGGCGAGGTCACAGAGCTGCGGAGCGGTTGAGGCTATGGAGGCATTTGAAAACTTGAAAACAAGGCTGAGAATTAAAGCCAGCAAGAAGCAGTACCATCCTGGAAGAGATAATTTTTTGAAATGGTATTTGCCGAGTCATGACAGAGACTTTTGCTCGTACCTTGCTCCTTTGGAGAAGCCAGTTGCGTCACTGTGTGGCCACTTGTGTGAGAACAAGCTCCTTCTCTCTCACTGCCCAGTTTCTATTGCTCTACACCACATGAGGAGGCAGCCTCCAGTCCACTCCAGAAGATATAAAGCATTGAGCCAACAGTCGGTGAATTGCAATCTCTCTACAATCCTCACAACTTGAAGCATATTAATTGATAATTGCACGCAGTTTGTGCATTTCAAACCCTTAGCTCAAGTTTTGGAGGCACTAATTTCAAATCCCAACATTTTCTCCCAGCCCTGTTCTTGCAGTAATTGACTTGGCACTGAAAAAAATATCTCTGGCACTAAATATAATTCAATGTGCTTCTTCAACACTAGCAAGTGTCACATCACAATGAAAAAAGCACAAATTCTGGTGGAAAGCCCAATATTGATTTACCAAATGCTGTAATCTCATACAGTCTGATAGAATTCAATTTATCTCAGTGCAGTCATCTGCAGGATATATGACAATGGCAAGAAGCTTTGCTAAAAGCTAAAAATTGGTTTTCTTCTCAATAAGATGCCTCAAGTGCCTTCAGTGCCAATCTCCCTTTGTTCCTTCCTTCATGCTATCTTCTCACTTGTCCATGAAACAATCACAGCACCCTGTTGGTTCCAGAGGAAGAATACAACCTGGAAAGGTATAGCATTAACGGTAGAAAAAGCAAATGGCACTTGTCGCAGAGTCTTCCATTTTGTTCTCACTTTGGATAGGTTTGCATCGACCTGGTTCCTTTGCCCTATAATTTTGTCGATTGCCAGCAACGCATTATTTCGCAATCTGATCAGGTACCGTCATCTTGGGCTCACTGGAGTTTGAAGATGCCAGGCCCACTTCTCGACATGACGCTGTGACCTGGATTCAGCTTCAGTGTGTTCGGGAGGGCCGACTCCTGCTCCTGCAGTGACTCAGGCTGGATAATGCCGTTTTGTGTGGTCAATGAAAGAGGGCTGGACTGGATTGGACTCAGCTGCGACACCCTCGGTGCTGGGCTAAACTCACTGCTCAAGCTTGTCCATGAAAGAGTGATCATTGTTTTTTAATTCTCTCGTGGGATGTGGGCATCACTGGCAAGGCCAGAATTAATTGCTGAGCCCCAGTTGCCCTTGAACTGATTGGCTTACCCACACTAGTTCAGAGGGCACTTAAAAGTCAACCACGTTGTTGTGGGTCTGGAGTCTCATGTAGGTCAGACCAGGTAAGGACGGCAGATTTCCCTCCCTAAAGGACACTTGTGAACCAGATGGGTTTTTATGACCATCGACACCGGTTTCAGGGTCACCATTACTGAGACCAGCTTTTTATTCCAGGTCATTCAGTTGAGGTGCTGGAGGATCTACATCCCAATGACAGTCAGAACATTCAACACAGATGTCATAGGGGTGAGGTGGGGAGCCAGGGAAGGGTGAAACTTATTAGATAGAATGATATTGAATTTACAGCACAAGAGCAAGCCATTCGGTATTCCACTTCAATGGAAATGAAAGTCTCACTGCAAAAACAAATCTACTGAAAAATGTCAAAGCTGTTCGGGAAGAGTAAACACACAGCCAATGTGATGTGGTAGCTCTGAGCACAAAACCTGAAGCATGCTAAACAAATTTATAACATTCTGACATCTCTTCAAGGGATATATTTTGTGAAATGATAGTCTGGGGACTCGCAGTCTAAATGGCCATTTCTCCTGCTGGAGTCCAGACTACAAGAATCAACAAGGCATCTTGGGAGTTGCTTTTCTGTCCGAGACATATCTTAAGTCATTGGGGGTGGTGGGGGGGGCGGTTGGTGGTGGGCAGTGGGGGGGAAGAAAACTCGCATTTATGGAGTGCCATTCAAGACTTCAGGATCTCCCAAAGTACTATACAAGTTTTTAAGTGTAGATAGAATCCTAACAGCCTACATGTGCACAGCAAGTTCCCATGAGCAGCAATGCCATAATGACCAGATGCTCTGTTTTTCTTGAGAGATGTTGGCTCTCGCTGCTCGTCAAAATATGGGGTCTTTTGCATCCACCTGAGCTGAGATGACAGCTAGCACATCTGGCAGTGTAGCACACCCTCAGTGCTTCACAACCAGATTGCATGTTAAGTTTCTGGAGGGGGCCTCCAGAACCTGACTCAGAGGGCGAGAGTACGATCAACTGAGCCAAGTTTGACACCTTTAATAAGCCTTAATGCTAATTTTGAGAATAGCATTGTCACCTTTCCCACTCCGGCTCCTGACTTGTTTTATTTTAACCAAAAGTCGTGACAATCTGAGAGAAACAAACAAAACATATCATCTTCAAAGACTCACCTAATCTTGGAGGACAAATCAAAGCCACTCGGATCTGGAACAGGCTGTTCGTGCTCTTGCGAGCAGATGCTATCTGTGTGTTCAAACCAGCTGTTTGCTGCTTATCATACAGCTTTACAAAAAACCTTAAATTCTGCCATGCTCGCTTTACCTCTAACAATTGCACTGATCTCAATCGCCACCCTTTTTAAAAAAATTATTCATGGGGTGCGGGCGTCACTGACTAGGCCAGCATTTATTGCCCATCCCTAATTGCCCTAATTGCTCAGAGGGCATTTAAAAGTCAACCACACTGCAATGGGCCTGAATTCACATGGATGCCAGACCAGGTAAGGATGACAGATTTCCTTCCCCCAAAGGGCATTAGTGAACAAGTTGAGTTTTTAAGCCAATGGTTTTGGGGTCTTCATCAGACTTTTAATTCCAGATTTTTACTGAAATCAAATTTCACCACCTGCCGCGGAGGGATTTAAACACGGGTCCCCAGAGGACTGCCCCGGGTCTCTGGAATACCAATACAGTGCCAATACCACAAAGCCATCTTCTGCACCAGAGCACTATTCACCTTTCTTAGATCACAACGCTCAGCTGCATGAGTTGCTTGCCCTCAGAATATGAAAACGCAGGCGGGCGCACCTCAAATAATGAGGGAAAATATGAATCTTGCTGGGCCAAGGAGGAAATGGAACACCAGTGAGCCACTCGCTTTGAGCGTGCGAGTTACTTTCATGGCTTTCAGCAACGAGCCAAGCTCAGCTGTGAGGTTCCCCACTTGTGAAGCCTGTACCTAAGATGCTGCCTCGTGGCAGGAACATAAGCACGGTTCAAAGTAGCAATCTGCATCTGTTATGTTGATGTAAAATGTCGCCTCCATAGGCAGATTTCCTGGCAACTGAACACCGAGCTTGAGATGGCAGTATTCTCAGCTCTGACTCAATGGGTTCAAAACTCACTTCAGAGATTTGAGCGTAATAATCTCGGATGATGCTCCCAGTGCAGAATTTGAGTAAAGACTACAACTGTCAGAGGCGCTGTCTTTCAGATGAAACATTAAACTGAGGCTTTGTTTGCCTTCTCAAGTGCAGATGAAATAATCCGTCTCACTTTTTGAAGAAGAGCAGGCGAGTCATCGCTGGTGTCTTGGTCGATATTTATCCCTCAATCAAAACAAACAGATTATCTGTTCATGATCACGTTGATGTCTGTGGGAGCTTGCTGTGCACAAATTGGTTGCCACATTGCAACAGTGATGACGCCTTAAAAATGCTTCATTGGCCTTATTGGTTTGAAAGCAGGGTGGGAGATGCTGAGGCTGTGGAAGGTGTTAGTGGATTGTAAATCTGTCTTTTTCCTTTGAAAGAAGGTCCTGTAGAGCAGTGGGCACGCCTCCGAGCCATAAGCTCTGGATTTGAGTCACACTCCAGGGCTTAATGGTCACGGATGGTGCGGATTATTTAACAACCTGCAAGTCCTTCCACCTCTCCTGTGGCAGGCGGTAAGAGCAGGAGAGACTCCTGGTCAATTATGCTGAAATGTGCCTCAAGCTATAGCCTCTCGCTCCAGGCGAAAAAATAATAAGCTACAAAACTAGGCGTAAACATGTGTTTTGTCTGCCTCACTTGTCTGGATGCGAGAAAGTCTTCTTGGTTTTTCTTCTTTGAACCTGAACCTCTTGAATGAATTCATTGAGGATCGTGTGTCTAAGGCTGATCACTCCATCCTTATATGGGTGAAATCTATACCAGAAATAGTCTGGCATGTCCAGCCTTCACTCTTGACTTCCCCAAAGAAACACCATGCTGGCAAATCATGTACTCCAGGCTAAAATTACTAAATGCGTCCCTGATGAGGAAGAAATAGGCACTGTGTCAAATTAAAATTTGAAGATTAAATCACAATACCTGTCTGATACTTCAAGCTTTTCTCATGAACAAGTTTCACACTGTCTCACAGCATCTCTCTTGGGCAGATGTAAAAGATCCCATGGCACGATTCGAAGAAGAGCAGGGGAGTTCTCCCTGGTCTCCTGGCCAGTTTTAGTCCTTTAACCACCATCCTTAAAACGGGTTATTTGGTCACGTACCTCATTACTGTTTCTTGTACCTTGCTGTGCACAACTTGGCAGTCACAATGTTTTTAAAATGCTTCATTTGGTTGTGAAATACTTTGGGATATCCTGAGGTTATGAAAGGTGCTGTATAAGTTGAAGTTCTTTCTTTCCAATACGGGAATGGGTCCCTCCCTATATTCTTTTCGGTATGGGTTAATCTCTTTCTTTCCTTTGATCTAAATCTTGCAAATGGTCTTCATGTCATTCCCAACACTTTCTGCTCGGATGCACGTTAAGGCCCCGTATCACTTCTTAAAGAAGAGTGGTGAGTTCTCACAGTGTCCTGGCTAAGGTTCCTCCATCAACCATCAAAGGCGATGCACAGATTGACTGATCATTCCTCCTGTTACTTCTTTTGTGGTGTCAAAGAGCTGCCACATTCCCTTATGCACTGGCAGTGATGATGCCACACTCTAATCCATTGTCTGTGAAGAGCTTGGAGACGTGTCTGAGATACATGATAAGCTGCTGAATAAGTTCAAGGCTTCCTTTTGATTAGTCTTCCAGGAAAATGAAACCTGCTGCAAGCTCTCCTCTCTCTTTTTATTAAATAATAGAACAGACAATTTTCAAAGGTTGGTGGTAGCCCTGCTCGTGATTAAAGCACTGATTCAGTACATCTCAGTCGGAAGAGACGGAGATGGGCACAAGTAAGGGGGAGTAAAGTGGGCACTGGGAATGGTGCAAAATGACCTTACAAAAGCTACCACCAGCCCCCCAGGAAGCAATTGAGAGCTGATGGGTTTGGGTGTGCAATGGCTGCTCCTGCTGTACCTTGTCATTTGCAAAGAATCAAGCTCCAGCTTTGCTGAAGTATAAAGCACACAGGCCCATGAGGTCTGAACACTGCTTGCTAAACAGCCTCATCAATTACATCAGAGCTTTTAACTAATTTTAATACCACTGTTTTTTTTTTCTGTTCAATGTATTGGATAGGAACAAAAAGGAACAAAAACAGGAAAAGCTGGAAAAGCTCGGCACGTCTACCAGCATCTGTGGAGACAGAAAAGCAGAGTTAATGTTTGGAGTCTGTATGACTCTTCTTCTGAATTAAAGAGAAGTAGGCATCGAAAAAGAAGAAGGGTCATACAGACATGAAACGTTAACTCTCTCTCTCTCTCTCCACAGGGGCTGTTGGACCTGCTGAGTTTGTCCAGCTTTTTCCGTTTTGTTTTGGATCTCCAGCATATGCAGTATTTTGCTTTTATCTTAGAAACAGGAGGAAGCCATTCAGCCCCTTGAGCCTGTTCCACCATTCCAAGAGATCTTGAGTGATCTGCAACCTAACTCCATCCAGGCTTGACTTGGCTGGCAAAAAGCCTATTTCTTAGATTTAAAGTTATCCACTGAGCTTGCATCTGCTGCTTTTTGCGGGAAGGAGTTCTGGATTTGTACTGTCCTTCATGTGAAGAATCGTATCCTGAATTCTCTCCCGAACAGCCTGGCTCTGGTTTAAGGGCTGTGTCCCCTCAGCATTATTAAGGAACACGGTTTGTTCATTTTTGTCTTCCTCCAGAAGATTGACTCATTTCAACTCCAGAGACTTCACTTCACCCAAAAGGTTTACGTGAGCCTTGCACATGACTGGCACTGGCTGGTTTTATCATCACCAAGCCCTCGTCTGACCTGCACCAATGGTCATGAGACCATGATAAGGAGTAGGAAACTTACCCAATGCTTCTCTTTCCTACTCCAGGGATGCTGAGGCCAATTGTGGGAACCAGCTACTGCCAGCAGCTAAACCAGACTGTTTGCAACCTTTGAGCCCAGATTGAGGTTCTGAATGCACTTCCCTTCCAACACTAAGACTGCTTACTTCCACCTCCATGGTATCCCTCCATTCGATGTCTACCTCAGCTCAGCAAATGCTGAAACCCTCACCCATGCCTCTGTCCTCTTTAGCCTTGACTATTCCAGCGCTCTCCTGGCCGACCTCCATCTCCCACCCCACATAAATTTCAGCTTATCTCAAACCCTCCTACCCATGACGCAACTCTCACTAAATCCTGTTCACCCATCACCCTTGTACTCGCTGACCTACATTAGTTGCCTGCTTCAGTTTTAAATTCAGTTTTAAAATTCCCATGCTTTTTTTCCAATCCCTCCATTGCCTCGCCCCCCCACCCCGCCCCCCAATATCTCTGCAATTTCCACCAGCCCCGTATCTATCTGTGATAGCTGCTCACCTCCAATTCTGACCTCTCACCATCCCCATTGCTGGTCAAGCCTTGAGCCAATGAGGCCTGAAGCCCTGGAATTCCCTCCCTGAGCCTCTCTGCCTCTCTACCCGCCTTTAGGATGCTTCTTAAAATTGACCACTTTGACCAGATTTTTTGCCCGGCTATCTCCTGATATAGCTCAATGGTAGATGTTGTCTGATCATGCTTTTGTGAAGCACCTTGGGAGAATTTTAACTACATTGAAGGCGGTGTGTAAATAAATGCAAATTGTTGCTGTTATTTCAACACAGAGCAGGGGTCAAACCTGAGGCCTTCCTGATTTACCATCATGCAAGCATCAGCCATATGGTTGATGGGGAGCATGGATTACGAGAGACACAGAGGACCAGGGAGCTGCATTATTATTTGGATTGTTTGTGTTAATGTCTTGTCAATTAAATTGTTGATGTTTTTCTCTCAAGTGCTGAGGAACGCAAGCTCCAACAACGCATCGACACCAACAACCATCTAGGACCCTCCACCCCTGCCTGTCCCTCCGTCCCCACCCCATCTTCCAATCCCAGCCCCAGCCGTGTATTCACTATACCCCCTGACCTTCCCCTCTCCGATGCTGAACGTTCAGAGCTCAGCAAAGGACTTAGTTTCATACCCTTACGCCCTCATCTCAATGAATTTCGGGCTCGGCACGATGCTGAACTCTTCTTCCACCGTCTTCGTCTCCGTGCTCACTTCTTTGGGCAGGAGTCCTCTCCCAGTTCAACGGATCCTTTTACACTCCTCCAATATTCTCCCTCCACCTGGACCCCTCCCTCTGGATTCTTAACTTCTCTTGATCTTTTCATTGAGAACTGTCGGCGCGACATTAGTTGTCTTAATTTCTCTGCTCCTCTCAACCATTCTAATCTCTCTCTCTCTGAAATTACTGCACTCCGTTCTCTCAGGTCCAACCCTAATATTGTCATCAAACCCGCTGGCAAGGGTGGTGCTGTTGTCTAGTGCACTGACCTCTACCACGCGGAGGCTGAGCGTCAACTCGCAGAAACTTCCTCCTACCTCTCCCTGGACCATGACCCCACCACTGAACATCAAGCCATTGTTTCCAGGACTGTCACTGACCTCATCTCCTCTGGACATCTTCCTCCCACAGCTTCCAACCTGATAGTCGCCCAACCTCGGACAGCCCGCTTCTACTCCCTACCCAAAATCCACAAACAGAACTGTCCCGGTAGACTGATCGTGTCAGCCTGTTCCTGCCCCACAGAACTCATTTCTCGTTATCTTGACTCCCTTCTCTCTCCCCTTGTCCAGTCCCTTCCCACCTACATCCGTGCTTCCTCTGACACCTTACGTCACATCAACAATTTCCAGTTCCCTGGCCCCAACCGCTTCCTCTTCACCATGGACGTCCAATCCCTCTACACCTCCATCCCCCACCAGGACGGTCTGAGGGCCCTTAGCTTCTTCCTCGAACAGAGGCCCGAACAATCCCCATCCACCACTACTCTCCTCCATCTGGCTGAACTTGTTCTCACACCGAACAATTTCTCCTTAAACTCCTCTCACTTCCTCCAAATAAAAGGTGTGGCTATGGGTACCAGCATGGGCCCCAGCTATGCCTGTCTCTTTATGGGGTATGTGGAACATTCGTTGTTCCAGTCCTACTCCGGCCCCCTCCTACAACTCTTCTCCGGTACATCGATGATTACTTCAGTGCTGCTTCATGCTCTCGTCTGGACCTGGAAAAATTTATTAATTTTGCTTCCATTCTCCACCCCTCCATCATTTTCACATGGTCCATCTCTGACACTTCCCTTCCCTTCCTTGACCTCTCTGTCTCAATTTCTGGTGATAGACTGTCCACCAATATCCATTACAAGTCTACCGACTCCCACAGTTACCTCGACTACAGCTCCTCACACCCTGCTTCCTGTAAGGACTCCATCCCATTCTCTCAGTTCCTTCACCTCCGTCACATCTATTCTGATGATGCCACTTTCAAAAACAGTTCCTCTGACATGTCCTCCTTCTTCCTTAACCGAGGTTTTCCACCCACGGTCGTTGACAGGGCCCTCAACCGTGTCCGGCACATCTCCTGCGCATCCGCCCTCACGCCTTCTCCTCCCTCCCAGAAACATGACAGGATCCCCCTTGTCCTCACTTATCACCCCACCAGCCTCCGCATTCAAAGGATCATCCTCCGCCATTTCTGCCAACTCCAGCATGATGCCACCACCAAACACATCTTCCCTTCATCCCCCCGGCGGCATTCTGTAGGGATCATTCCCTCCAGGACACCCTGGTCCACTCCTCCATCACCCCCTACTCCTCAATCCCACCTACGGCACCTCCCCATGCCCACGCAAAAGATGCAACACCTGCCCCTTCACTTCCTCTCTCCTCACCGTCTAAGGGCCCAAACACTCCTTTCAAATGAAGCAGCATTTCACTTGCATTTCCCCCAAATTAGTCTACTGCATTCATTGCTCCCAATGTGGTCTCCTCTACATTGGAGAGACCAAACATAAACTGGGCGTCCGCTTTGCAGAACACCTGCGGTCTGTCCGCAAGAATGACCCAAACCTCCCTATCACTTGCCATTTTAACACTCCACCCTGCTCCCTTGTCCACATGTCTGTCCCTGGCTTGCTGTATTGTTCCAGTGAATCTCAACACAAACTGGAGGAACAGCACCTCATCTTCTGACTAGGCACTTTACAGCCTTCCGGACTGAATATTGAATTCAACAACTTTAGATCTTGAACTCCCTCTTCCATCCCCACCCCCTTTCCGTTTCTTCCCCCTTCCTTTTGTTTTTTCCAATAATTTATATAGATTTTTCTTTTCCCACCTATTTCCATTATTTTTAAATCTATATCTTTTATGCCCTGTTAGTTTTATTTCACCCCACCCCCAATAGAGCTGTACCTTGTGTGTCCTGCCATCCATTCTTAATTAGCCCATTCATTTAGATAATATCACCACCTTCAACACCTCTTTGTTCTTTTGTCTGTGACATCTTTTGATTATCTGCTCCTATCACTGCTTGCTTGTCCATACAACCACCGCACGTCCCCAACTTCTCTCCACCCCCCCCACCCCGCCTTAAACCAGCTTATATTTCACCCCTCTCCTAATTTTACTCAGTTCTGTTGAAGGGTCATGAGGACTCGAAGCATCAACTCTTTTCTTCTCCATCGATGGTGCCAGACTTGCTGAGTTTTTCCACGTAATTCTGTTTTTGTTTTGCCTTCATTAGTGCCTTTTCATAGCTCACACAAGTTTACTAAAGTGCTTCAAACAATGTGAAGTGCTTAACAAGTGTAGTATTCTGGTATTATGTCGGTGAAACTGCCTGTCAGTTTTGCACACAGCAAAAGCCACCAGTAGCAATGCATTGTTGACTTGTTCTTTTGTGGCATCGAGGGAGAGGAGAATGGTGGCTTGTGGAAGTGGGAGAGTTCCCTGCTCTTCCATGAAAAGTGCCACAGGATTTTTGTCAGCCATCTAAGACTAGAGTACTTGTTGAATTGCCTTGGCTGCCAGTCAAGCAACACCTCAATTTTAAAATTCTTGTCCTCTCAGCCTTGTTTTCAAGTCCCTTCACGGCCTTGCCCTTCCTTATCTCTGTAATGTCCACCAGCCCCACAACCCTCCCAGATCTCTGCACTCCTCAAATTCTGGCCTCTTGCACATTCCTAATTGTAATTGCTCCCACCCCATTGGTGGCTGTGTCTTCGGCTGCCCAGGATCCAAGTTCTGGAATTCCCTCCCTATAACTCTCTACCTCTCCACCTTTAAGGCACTTCTTAAAACCTAGGTCTTTGATCAAGCTTTTGATCATCTGACCTAATATCTCCCTTGAGTGGCTTGATGTCATACATGGTTTTATATTGTTCCTGCGATGCACCTTGGGGCTTTCCAATACATTGGACAGCATTATATATACAAGTTGTTGTTGTTCTAGTAGAGCAGAGAGGCAGGGTCATTTCCCAAGGGTTGAGGGAGAGATCAAAGACAAATAATATGAGGAAATAAGTGCACTAATGGTATAGTGGGCTCCGAATCCACATGTGCTTCACACAGTTGAGTCAGAGGATCCCCACTCAGGCCATAGTAACAATGAATGGTAGTAAAACTATGCGCGCAGAGTAAATTTTACGTGAAAGCTCTTAAACAGGCTAACTGTTGTGAAAATTACATATTCGCTTGGTTAAAAATAAAATGTAACTCGTTACAGATGCGGAGAGCATGAACATCTGTCTAATTAATTGAATATATGGATCTGCTGCATTCATGTCTTTGTAGCCGGGAAGGGAACATCAACCCGTTTATGACATGCAAGAACTGTGGGAGAAGCTGGTGAAATCAACAGGGCACCTCATACAGCTCAACAAAACATGCTTTCTCTTTTACATAGAATTACATCAATGTAGAGCACATAAAGAGGCCATTCGGCCCCACCAATCCTTGCTGGTGGCTGCACTCCAGCCTCCTCCCTTCCTTCCTCTTCGAACCCGAGCAGCAGAACCCTTGACTCCTTTCTCCCTCACAGGCTTAGCTGGCTTTTCCTTAGACACAACGATAATACTCACTGCAAGGGGAGACGGTAGTGTGGTGGTAACGTTACTGAGCTCCTGTTTCAGAGGCCCAGGCTAATGTTTTGAGGACATGAATCCAAATCCCATCACAGCAACAAGTGGGATTTAAATTCACCTAATAAAATCTGGACTTGAAAGCTAGTCTCAGAAACTATCATCGATGTTTGTAGAAACCCATCTGGTTCATTCGTGTCCCTTAGGGGAGGGAATCTGCTGTCCTTACCTGTGACTCCTGACCTACCTCAATGTGGTTGACTTTTTAACTGCCCTCCGAAATGGCCCAGCAAGCCACCCAGCTCAAGATTAGTCAGGAATGGGCAGCAAATGCCGGCTTTGCCAGTTACGCCCACATTCCATGAAAAAAAGCTACTCCCTGTGGAAGCGAATTCCACATTCTCACCATTTCTCTGGCTGAGGGTGTTTGTTTTGAATATCCCAGTTAATTTCTTGGCTATCCTATCTGAGATTGACGGCTTCTAAGATTTGCCCTTTCTACAAGTGCAAGCGCTCTCTGCATGGGCTGAATTTTTGTTCTGGGGTCGGCACAAAAGAAAAAATTTCAATTTTAGAAGGTCACGTCTGCCAGGGCTGTCACCGTAGACCTAGAACGCTTGTAGCGTTTTGAAAATTGCATTGTGCATTTTGTCCACTTGAGGCTACTATACACACATATACTAGCCCAGTAACATTACCACAACACCACTGTCTCCCCTTCAGGTGAAAATTATCATTGCGTTTAAGGAAAAGCCAGATAAGTCTGTGAGGGAGAAAGGATTCAAGGGTTCTGCTGCTCAAGTTTGAAGAGGAAGAAAGGGAGGAGGCTGGAGTAGTGCAGCATAAATATCAGCAAGGATTGGTGGGGCCGAATGACTGCTTTATGTTCTCTACGTTGATGTAATGCTATGTAAAAGAGAAAGCAGGCTGTGTTTAGCTGTATGAGGTACTCTGTTGAGGGCGTCTGTGAGGAACAGATAATAAAGCATCCATGTTTAACAGCTCATGCAGTTCTAATTCTGGCTGAATATCTAACTTATTCTGTCCCAAGAACGTCACACTGCTCTACTGGACGTCCGTTGGCCACAGCTGTCGTCCATGGTGGGTGCATGTGGGGAGGGTCTCTAGCAAGGTGGAACATTGGTCCTACCCCACTGGCCCCCACCATTCCAGTCTTTCACCTCCATCGCTGGCCCTATTTCAACCTCAGTGGGGAGAAGTCAACTGGGAAATGCTACTGACCGGCCTTGATAGGCTATTTAATGCACCTCCCGCCACCTCCTGCTGGTAGGAACATGGTCCAGAGGTGGGACCGTACAGGAAATCCGGCACGTCACTCTCCAGTGACAATTATCCGGCCTTTCTGCCTCCGACAGGAATTGAAAACTCGGGGCCCGGTGTCCAATCTTTCAACAGCCCCCGTAATTTCAAAGGCCTTCATTTGGTTACCTCTCAGCCTCGGCTTCTCAAGAGAAAAGTGCCCAATGCCTGATCGCCATTTTCATCACGGGTCGAACCTTGGGGCAGGATTTAACCCCCCCACAGGTGGGCGCACGCCCGACCCGATCGGGCGTGAAATAGCGCACGATGACTTCAGGTGACCAACCTGATGTCCTCGCAAAGTCGCACGATATTTTGCTCGGTGGGCAGGTGCAAGAGTTGGCGGTGCACCCGCTGACAATTTGGAGGTCTACTAAGGCCGTTAAAGCTCCGGTCAGCGGAGGTTTCCAGCATTTTTACATCCGTGTTTCTTGGGTTTAAACTCTTCAGCCCCCACTGAGGCAGCTGCCTGCCTTCAGGGAGCTTTCTTGGCGTGCTCCCCCCCAGCGCCGGCCGCTGACTTCAACGCTCGGTCTCCTCCCACCCCCCACCACCCCCCCTTGACCCCGGCAGCGCTGAGCCTTACAGCGCACGTTTCACGCCGGCTGGTCATTAATTGGTCAGTCAGCGTGAAATCGCGGTCGAGGGCCGGTCGTGGGCGGTGACCCGTTTCCCGGCCTCTCCCGGACATACCCGCCACGGCCGCTCGACAGCCTGAATATCCTGCTCTTGCAGTTCAAATATTATCCTCGCAAGTCTTTGTTGCATCCTCGCCAGTGTCTCAACATCTTTTGCATAGTATGGCAATCCAGAACCTTGCAAACGTTACTCCAACTGTGGTCTGACCAAAGTTTGATATAAGTTAGCAGAACGTATCTACTTTTCAATTCTGTCCCTCTAGAAATAACCTTTGTGTCCAGTTTGCCTTTGTTCTGGACTTACTGACCTGGGTCATGACTTTGTGTATTTGCACTCCCAGGTCTCTTGGTTCCTCCTCTCCATTTTAACCCCTACTTTCCAAATAAGATGTGACCTCCTTATTTTATGTAATACCTAACGCTGTGTTGAAATTCATCTGTCAATTCCTTTGTACACTCTTTGCACAATTATGTGTCGCTGCTTCGCCATCTCTGTTCAAGAGCAAATCAGGGAATTGCTTTTCAACTCCAAATATGGCCTTTAGTCTTGCTCTGATTTTATAGTTGAAATTGGCCATATTTCTAATAAAGTATATATTCACGCGGGTATGTTAATTAACTAGATCTAATAATATCCCTGTCACTCTCAAGTGCTTTCTTGATGTGCATTGAAGCACCTCCTTTTTAAAGGGAGCTATACTGACCCAGCAATAACAACATTCCTGTTAATCCTTTTACTGTTCTGTGGGAAAATATCGGACAAGATGATCCTTGCAGACGCACGTCAGATGGAAATCATTTAGACAGATAATGGCGTGTGTGGTAAGTTGAGTTACACAGGAAAGGGCGTTGATTCCTCTGGCCTATTCTTTGAACTCAATCCTCTGACATTACATGTCAGTTTCCCAGTTGGCCTTCAGGGTCTCGGGTCGGGGGTGGGGGGGGGGGGTTACAATCGGCAGCCCTGGGAGCGTGTTGGGCGCGCGCCCACATGCCAAGCATAAAATTCGACCCAATGCTTCAGTGGTGTGTCATGTACCGGAAGGAGGTCCTGTGGTGCAAGTGGTAGCCTCCCTTGCTTCTGGGCCAGCAGCTCCGGGTTCAAGTCTCATTGCAGGACTTGGCAGCCATGGAAGGTGTGTATACGATGTGGCCAGGCAGGTTGGTTATCAGCCTGTAGATCCTTCCAATATTCCTGAAGGCAGGCAGTAAGGGCAGGACAGTTCCCTGATCAGCCATGCTGCAGACGGCAACAGCAAACCACTGCAATACTTTGTCAAGCATGATCATGAACCAATCCAACGGAAGTCCATGGTCTCCAATGCCCTGTTTGGGCGCAGTACCTAAAGGAAGGGTCACGTACCTGAGGTGGGCGCATTACTCCAGGGCCTGAGTTCCCCCTGCATTGGGTGGACTTGACGGGTGAGGGCAGTCGGGGAGTGCTGAGCACTACCTGTAGTGGGTGGAGGGGAGGGGGGAGAGTGGGCCTGGCGCACAGCTTGTGCATGCTCTGTGCCTCAGGGAGATTGAAGCACTCTTTGAAAAAATTAATAAATACAATAAAAATTCAGTGACACATGTCCCCTCATGTGACTGGGTCACATGAGATGGGACACGTTTTTAATTTCAAAAGAAAGATTTTATTTAATTTGCATTAGCTTTAGGAAACCTCATCCCTCGTGAAGAAATATCGTGCGAGTGTGCGATGATGTTGGGACATCATTGCGTGTCACGTTACGTTCTGGCGTGTCGGACGTGTGTCTGCACGCCAAAGGTAAAATTCAGGCCCAGATGTGTTTTGATTGGAGGACAGTGGAGTTTAACAACGAAAAACAACTTTGATTTACTTCTAACTTTGAAATAACAAAATGCCTTAAAGTGATTGACAGGAACAATTATCAAAAAAAATTTGACACTGAGCCACAAAATTATGACAGATGAGCAAAAATTTGGTCAAGGGGCATTTTAAAGAAGAGCAGAAAGGGAGAGGTGCGGAGAGACTTAAGGAGGGAATTCCAAAGCTCAGGGTCAAGAGAGATGCAGGGATAGCCACCAGTAGTGGAGCAATTAAAATCAGAGATGCAAAGAGGCCAGAATTGTGGAACTGATGAGACCTTGGAGGGTTGGAGGGCTGGAGGAGGAAATAGGGATGGGTGTGAGATGTGTGTGTGTCTAAGAGGTCATGGAGGGATTTAATACCAAGGATGAGAATCTGAAAATTGAGGCATTGTTGGAAAAGGAGGCAATGTAGTTCAATGAGAAGAGGGGCGATGGGTGAACAGGACATGGTGTGAGTTGAGATCCAGGCAGCAGAGATTTGGATTAAATCATGCTGATGTAGAGTGGAAGATGGCAGTCTGGCCAAGAGTGCATCGGAGTAACCAAATCTGGAGTTAATAAAGAGTTTCAGCAACAGATAAGCTGAGGCAGGGACAGAGGTGGATGATGAGTTTACATCAACTTGCTACTTAGACGATATATTTGAGCGCTGGTCATGATTGCTCCACTGCCTGTGGACATGTCGAGTGTCAAGCTCTGAAAAGCTCCAATACCTCTTGCAATTTTGCTTTCAGCTAGTTTGGCAAATTTGTGGAAACTTATGCTGCATATTCCCTTTTTGTAATAACAGATGTCCCAAGCCATTGATCAAAGTGAGTCAAAGGACAGCAGTTTTCTCACAGTCATTTTTTGCCACGTCAGAGACAATATCAAGGATATTCATTGCAATGACTGAGTAAGTCAAATATCATTCCCATAAAACGACATTCTGGAATTTTTACTAGCTCAGGGGACTGAATTCCATTATTTTGTGAAAATCATAAATGATTGGCCTTTATTTTATATTCTATTCCCTTACCTGTGTACCTAGTTTCTAGTTCTTACCAGCTCAGAGTGCACAGGAAGATGGCAAGAGCCTTATGTTTTAACCCCCTCATGGCCTCCTCCAGTCCCACATATGTAAACTCTACCAAAAACAACTTGCATTTCTATCGCGTCCTTTACATATTGTGCCAGGGAGCTTTGAAGCAGCATCATCAACCAAGATTTGACACTGACACACCTATCCCTGATATCATTTGACTCCCGTGTTAGTGAAGGCTTTATCTACCTCTGTCTTAAAAATATTCAATGACCCTGCCTCCACCACTTTTTGAGGAGGAGAGTTCCAAAGTCTCACAACCTTCTGAGAGAAAAAAATTTCTCCTTGCCTCCATCTTAAATGGGAGACCAAAAGACCATAAGACATAGGAGCAGAAATTAGGCCATTCGGCCCATCGAGTCTGCTCCGCCATTCAATCATGGCTGATAAGTTTCTCAACCCCATTCTCCCGCCTTCTCCCCGTAACCTTTGATCCCCTTACCAATCAAGAACCTATCTATCTCGGTCTTAACTACACTCAATGACCTGGACTCCACAGCCTTCTGTGGCAATGAATTCCATAGATTCACCACTCTCTGGCTAAAGAAGTTTCTCCTCATCTCTGTTCTAAAAGGTTTTCCCTTTACTCTGAGGCTGTGCCCTCGGGTCCTAGTCTCGCCTACTAATGGAAACACCTTCCCCACGTCCACTCTATCCAGGCCTTTCAGTATTTTGTAAGTTTCAATCAGATCCCCCCTCATCCTCCTAAACTCCATCGAGTATAGACCCAGAGTCCTCAAACCTTCCTCATATGTTAAGCCTTTCATTCCTGGGATCGTTCTAGTGAACCTCCTCTGGACCCTCTCCAGAGCCAGCACATCCTTCCTGAGATATTGTGAGATATTGCTCACAATATTCTAAATGTGGTCTGACCAGAGCCTTATAAAGCCTCAGCAGCACATCCTTGCTTTTATATTCTAGTCCTCTCGAAATAAATGCCAACATTGCATTTGCCTTCCTAAGTACCAACTCAAACTGCAAGTTAACCTTAAGAGAATCCTGGACTAGGACTCCCAAGTCCCTTTGTACCCCAGATTTCTGAATTCTCTCCCCATTTAGAAAATAGTCTATGCCTCTATTCTTCCTACCAAAGTGCATGACCTCACACTTCCCACGTTGTATTCCATCTGCCACTTCTTTGCCCATTCTCCTAACCTGTCTAAATCCTTTTGCAAACTCCCCGCCTCCTCAATATTACCTGTCCCTCCACCTATCTTTCTATCATCTGCAAACTTAGCCAGGATGCCCTCAGTTCCTTCATCTAGATCACTAATGTATAAAGGGAAAAGTTGTGGTTCCAACACTGACCCCTGCGGAACTCCACTAGTCACCGGCTGCCATCCTGAGAAGGACCCCCTTATCCCCACTCTCTGCCTCCTGCCAGACAACCAATCTTCTATCCATGCTAGTACCTTGCCTCTAACACCATGGGCTCTTATCTTACTGAGCAGCCTCCTGTGCGGCACCTTGTCCAATGCCTTCTGGAAGTCCAAGTAGATAACATCCATTGGCTCTCCTTTGTCTAACCTGCTCGTTACCTCCTCAAAGAATTCTAACAGGTTTGTCAGGCATGACCTCCCCTTGATAAAACCATGCTGACTTTGCCCTATTTTACCTGCACTTCCAAGTATTCTAAAATCTCATCCTTAATAATGGACTCTAAAATCTTACCGATGACCGAGGTCAGGCTAATCGGCCTGTATTTTCCCGTCTTTTGCCTCACTCCCTTCTTAAACAGGGGGGTTACATTAGCGATTTTCCAGTCTCGCTGACTCCAGTGATTCCTGAAAGATCACCAGTAATGCCTCCACTATCTCTTCAGCTATCTCCTTCAGAACCCTGGGGTGTAATCCATCTAGTCCAGGTGATTTATCCACCTTCAGACCTTTCAGTTTTCCTAGCACCTTCTCCTTGGTAATGGCCACCATACTCACCTCTGACCCCCGACTCTCTTGAACTTTGGGGATGTCACTCATGTCTTCCACTGTGAAGACTGACACAAAGTATCTATTCAGTTCCTCCACCATTTCTTTGTTCCCCACTACTACTTCTCCAGTGTCATTTTCCAGCGGCCCAATGTCCACTTTTGCCTCTCTCTTACCCTTTATATATCTAAAAAAACTCTTGCAATCTTCTTTTATATTACTGGCTAGTTTACCCTCATATTTAATCTTCTCCCTCTTTATTTCTTTTTTAGTTGTCCTCTGTTGGTCTTTGTAGGCTTCCCAACCCTCTGGTTTCCCACTGCTCTTCGCCGCATTGTATGCTTTCTCTTTAGCTTTTATGCTGTCCCTGACTTCTCTTGTCAGCCATGGTTGCCTCATCCTTCCTTTAGTATGCTTCTTCTTCCTAGGGATGAATTTTTGCTGTGTCTCCCAAATTACTCCCAGAAACTCCTGCCATTGCTGTTCTACTGTCTTTCCTGCTAGGCTCATCTCCCAGTCAATTCTGGCCAGCTCCTCCCTCATGCCTCTGTAGTTGCCTTTTTTCAACTGTAATACCGTTACATCTGATTCCAGCTTTTTCCTCTCAAATTGCAGGGTAAATTCTATCATATTATGGTCACTTCCTCCTAAGGGTTCCTTCACCTTCAGCTCCCTTATCAAATCTGCCTCGTACACATCACTAAATCTAGAATTGCCTGTTCCCTAGAGTGCTCCACCACAAGCTGCTCCAAAAAGCCATCTCGTAGACATTCCACAAATTCCTTTTCTTGGGAACCACTACCAACTAGATTTTCCCAGTCTACCTGCATATTGAAAACCCCCATGATCACTGTAACCTTACCTTTCTTACACGCCTTTTCAATCTCCTCATGTATTTTGTGCCCCACATCCTGACTACTGTTCGAAGGCCTGTACATAACTCCCATTATGGTTTTTTTTCACCTTTGCAGTTCCTCAACTCTACCCACACAGATTCTACATCATCTGATCCTACGTTGTTTCTTGCTATAGATTTAATTTCATTTCTTACTAACAAAGCAACCCCACCCCCTCTGCCAACCTGCCTATCTTTTCGATAGGATGTATATCCTTGGATATTTAGCTCCCAGTCCTGATCCCCTTGCAGCCATGTCTCTGTGATGCCCACCACATCATACCTGCCAATTTCAATCTGTGCCAACCTGCTGCTTTGTTTCCCATTAGTCATACTTCTTCGAGTATTACCCTTCCCTTCCCCCCCACTTTCTAGTTTAAATTCCTGTTGACCACCCTATTTACCCTATTCGCTAGAACATTGGTCCTAGATCGGTTCAGGTGGAGACCATCCCAACGGTACAGATCCCTCCTGTTCCAATACTGATGCCAGTGCCCCATGAAATGGAACCCCTCTTTCCCACACCACTCCTTTAGCCACGTGTTTACTTCCCTTATTCTTGCGTCCCTATGGCAATTTGCACATGGACCCCTTATTTTAGGGAGGCACCTGACCAGATATTTAGACAGATCATGAGGGTCAAAGAGAGATGTTTCAAGAATGCCTTCAAGGGGAAGAGAGAGGCGGGGAGAGGTTAAGAGAGGGAATTCCAGAGTTTAGGGCCTGGGCAGATGAAGCAAGGCCATCATTGGCGCAGCGTTAAAATCGTGAATGTGCAAGGGGACAGAATTGGAGAAGAGCAGAGGTCTTGATGGTTTGTGGAGCTGGAGGAGGGTACAGAATGAGGAGGGGTGAGGCAATAGAGGGAATTGGAAACAAGGATGAGGGTTTGAGAATTGAGAATTACAATCACTCCTCAACTGCAACACTTCTCTTACTAGACCCCATTGGTGCCAGCCATGCCTTCCACTATATGGGCCCAGCACTTTGAAAGTCCCAACTGAAGGAAGGGAAACAAGCAGTCGTGTCATGGAACATGTAGAGATTAAAGAGGAGGAGGTGCTTGCTGCCTTACAGCGAATAAAGGTAAATAAATCCCCCCGGGCCTGATAAGATATTCCCTCGGACCTTGAGGGAGACTAGTGTAGAAATTGCAGGGGCCTTGGCAGAAATATTTAAAATGTCCTTAGTCACGGTGAGGTGCCGGAGGATTGGAGGGTAGCTCATGTTGTTCCGTTGATTAAAAAAGGCTCCAAAAGTAAACCAGGTAATTACAGGCCAGTGAGCCTGACGTCAGCAGTAGGTAAATTATTGGAAGTTGTTCTGTGAGATCGGATATATAATTATTTGGACAGCCAAGGGCTGATTAAGGATAGTTAGCATGGCTTTGTGCGTGATAGGTCGTGTTTAACGAACCTTGTAGAGTTTTTCGAGGAGGTTACCAAGAGGGTAGATGAAGGAAAGGCTGTGGATGTTGTCTACATGGACTTTAGTAAGGCCTTTGACAAGGTCCCACATGGGAGGTTAGTTCAGAAGGTTCAGACACTTGGTATCCATGGAGAGGTTGTAAACTGGATTTGGAATTGGCTGTGTGGGAGAAGACAGAGAGTGGTAGTGGATGATTGCTTCTCAGACTGGAGGTCTGTGACTAGTGGTGTGCCTCAGGGATCTGTGCTGGGACCATTGCTGTTTGTTGTCTATATCATTGATTTGGATGATAATGTGGTAAATTGGATCAGCAAGTTTGCTGATGACACTAAGATTAGAGGCGTTGTGGACAGAGAGGAAGGCTTTCAAAGCTTGCAGAGGGATCTGGACCAACTAGAAAAATGGGCCAGAAAATGGCAGATGGAATTTAATACAGAAAAGTGTGAGGTGTTGCATTTTGGAAGGACAAACCAAGGTAGGACATACACAGTAAATGGTGGGGCACTGAGGAGTGTGGAGGAACAAAGGGATCTGGGAGTTCAGATACATAACTCCCTGAAAGTGGCGTCACAGGTAGACAGGGTTGTAAAGAAAGCTCTTGACATACTGGCCTTCATAAATCAAAGTATTGAGTATCGGAGTTGGGATGTTATGGTGAGGTTGTATAAGACATTGGTGAGGCCAACTTTGGTGTATTTTGTGCTGTTCTGGTCGCCTAACT
The DNA here is from genome assembly GCF_017639515.1 of Carcharodon carcharias. NCBI lineage: Eukaryota > Metazoa > Chordata > Chondrichthyes > Lamniformes > Lamnidae > Carcharodon > Carcharodon carcharias. The sequence continues at coordinate 19,220,578 of NC_054483.1, read as the reverse complement.
ACAGGAAGGATATCAGTAAGAGTGAGAGAGTGCAGGGAAGATTTACTAGGATGTTGCCAGGTCTTAAGGAATTGAGTTACAGGGAAAGATTAAACAGGTTAGGCTTTATTCCTTGGAGCATAGAAGAATGAAGGGAGATTTGATAGAAGTTTACAAAATTATGAGGGGTATAGACAGAGTAAATGCAAGTAGGCTCTTCCCACTTAGATTAGGAGAGATAAACACAAGAGGATATGGCTTTAGGGTGAAAGATTTAGGGGGAACATTAGGGGGAACTTCTTCACTCAGAGAGTGGTGAGAGTGTGGAACGAGCTACCATCTGACGTGGTAAATGCAGACTCACTCTTAGGTTTTAAGAATAAATTGGATTGATACATGGATGGGAGAGGTCTGGAGGGTTATGGACTAGGTGCAGGTCAATGGGACTAGTGGAATAATATTTCAGCACAGACTAGAAGGGCTGAATGGCCTGTTTTCTGTGCTGTAGTGTTCTATGGTTCTATGAAGACCTACCTCTATGACCAAATTGCCCTCCAAAGATCTGATTTTTTGGTTTCGTGTCCATTTTTATCTGGTTATGCCGTGGGATGCTTTAGTGCATTAAAGGTGCTTTATAAATCGCAAGGTGTAGCTGTTGCAGAGCAGATGGTTCTGGCTTTCTGTCAAGGGAGAATAATGGACATTGAGAGCACAATGAGACTGACATCTTTTCAGGAAGCTCCGATCTTTTCAAACATATGAAAGCGTGCATTGTGTGGGGGCAACTATTTTCTTTGTTTGGCAAGAAAGGTAGTATTTGTGAAAACTCATAGCTAGTGCATAATACCATCGAAGCTGATGGATTAACCCTGGTTAATTTACAGTCTCAGGTGTTTTTGTATTGGGTTAGCAATGAGCATCAAATATCTGGTCTGTTTGAACATGCAAACAACCTGCGACTTAGGAGCAGGAGTAGGCCATCTGGTCGCTCGAGCCTGCTCCCACATTCATTAGGATCATGGCTGATTTGATTGTGGCCCCAGCTCCACGTTCCCATCTAGCCCTGAAAACCTTTGACTGCCTTGTTAGTCAAGAATCCGTCTACCTCGGCCTTAAAAACTGTGTCCCCCTGGTTCTCGTCTCTCGTATACGGGGAAACATCCTTTCAGCATCCATCCTGTCCAGTCCCCTCAGGATCTTAAATGTTGCAATAAGATTACCTCATTCTTCTAAACTCCAGCAGATACAGGACCAGTCTGTCCAACACTTCCTCTTAAGATAAACCGCAACCCCCCCACCCCCCCCCAAACTCTCCGCCACCCTGTCTGGACTGGAAGGGCTGGATTTCAAAGCGCAGAGGTGTTGGGAACATGGGGATGGTGGGGTGGCAGGATGGTGGTGGGCTGGGGGCAGTGCAGGAGCACATGAAAAATCCAAAATGAAGTGTGGCGGTACAGTGGCTTCTTAATCAGCCTTATTATTATTTTGCTTGTGGGTTTCTGGTCCAATGAGCATCAGCAATGACGATGCACATGATGCAATTTGCACTATTGCAAGGAGCATTTCATAAGTGCGTGTTTAACTCATTTGAAATTTTGCTTGTAACTCTTTCGAGTACAAACACGTTTCCATCTGTTTCAGATGAAGTTACATTGTTTCATAGTTTGCCATTGTGAGATTTGAACTCTTGATAATCTTTTAAATGAAAACCAAATCAACAAAATTGGGATAAATCAGGCACAGCCCCTAATTCAGGTCAGCTGTAAAACCAAGAACAAAGTTTAAAGGAAACTTACAAACTTTAAATCAAAATGTGATTAAAGGGGTCAACAAAACACCCCAGTCCCCGCGGTGCCCACCGAGCACGGAAGGCCTCGAGAGTGCCAGCAGACACCGCGTGCTCCTTCTCCAGGGACATCCGGCAGCGAACGTAGCCGCGGAAGAGGGACAAACAATCGGGCGGGACTCCCCCGTCGATCGCCCGCTGCCTGGACCTGTTAATGGCCAACTTGGCCAGGCCCAGGAGCAGGTTCACGAGGAGGTCCTCCTCCTTCCCGACCCCCTTCTGCACCGGGTAATAATTGGCCTACTTGGTTGCCAGGATCATAGTTTGCCATTGTGAGATTTGAACTCTTGATCTTGGGGTTACAAACCCAGTACCATAACCACTTGGCTACTTAGGCCAAGCCCCTTAACTCATTTGAAGGTGCCACAGACAGTCACAGGCCTATTGCTGTGGGTTCAATACGGCCGAAGGCTGTGCAGCATTTCAGCAGCACCTCCCTGGATGTGCTGCTGAGGCCCAGAAGGGCTCGGTTGAAGATTCTCTTCCCTCATGACAAGAGGAAGAAGCTGGATGGGGAGATTGAAGAAGGTGTGTTTGGAGGTCGCTTCGGAGGTTGACAGCATGAGTGCAGTGCCGCACTGCTGGATTTAATGTAGAAAGCAGCTTAAAGACCTAAGCAGGGCAGGGGAAATGGGTATAGTGCCACTTCCACTGACATCCTGAAGCACGTATAAAACTCTCTCACTCTGCCTTCGCAAAACCTACTCCAGCACACCAATCCTCATGGCAGCCTGTCTTGCAGGTCTTGCTCCCAAACGCGGAACAAAGCACCAAACCTCCAGAGTGAAGATGACACCTTCAAAGCATGCAATGCAACCTCTCGTACCCCAAGTACTGTGAACAAATCCTATCACATGCAAGGCAAGGAAGCAGCTGCCAGTACTGCGTATTTATTGGCATATCCCTCTGCCGTGGATTTGACCATCACTGAGCTTGGGCTTGCCTTCACTCAAGAGCTCCAGGGAACCCGCTGCACACGAGGTTAAATTCTTTGTTGATGCTGCTCAAAGTGAGCAATAACTTATGTCGGTTTGATACTCGTCCCTCTTCCGAAGGGAGTTACGTACAGGCAGCCTCATGCATTCCAATGAAACATACAAATCAGCGGGTTGGGACTAGCTTCACGATCCTCTCAGAATTTTGCCTGATTTAAGCCCACGGGGCGTCATGACACAATGATGACTGGCCCAGAACCCTGTCTGTTACCTCGAGAAACAGACATTTCAGGACACTTTTCAGCCAATATACAAAATAACTCCATCCCCAAAACGGACACAAGGGGCAGAGAAAGTGAAGGGTGAAGGTCGGCGAACTGCGTCGACCCCAAGGGAGGGGGGGAAAAGTAGATTATGTAGAAGAAAATTCATCTGTAACAAGCGAAATTAAAACAGCAAAGAATAGACTTTTGGGAAAAAAATAGACTAAGCAAAATGGGCACCCAGGAAATTGCTTTACTTTCGTGTCAAAGTGAGTTTAAAGCTTTTAGGTTGGTTATCGATTGTTAATATTACATTAACAAGGGCAAATCTGGCTGTATTTTCACCAAGAATCCTGAAGCTCTCCAGCAAAGACAGCACTCACGGTTAAAATGCTTTTCTTTCCCATACCTTCCCAAACCAAGGAGCTTCAGCCTCTCCTACTGCAATCCCTGCTCAGCTGGTGATTCTCAACGTTCTGGTCCACATGACTCAGTTATGCACTTGCTTCACAAACTGAATCACCAGGAAGACAACTTGTCAGCATCTAGTTTTAAAATCCTTTCCATCACGTTATGACATCTGACTCCAATCGGTGTGAAAGTGGCTAGATAACAGCAAATAGTCGGCAGTTGCATTCAAATCTCATTCTAACTTCCTTAATTGCCTTCTACTGTGTACAAACCCTTAGATAACTCTCCTTTGAATGTTATCAGACTAGAGTGTGGGTAGAAAGCTGCATCAATTCAACCAAGGTACTTATTGTTGACACGCTTGGTGAATCTACATTTTCCAGTTCTGTACCATCCATACATATTGCAGATGTGAAATTGAAAATTACGATGACTCTGACCTGCTTTTGGAAGGGTTACTATGAGCTGATTATTATATCAAACCATGTATTTGATTTTACAGCAGCCACCAC
>NC_054483.1:19111632-19211632 GCF_017639515.1 Carcharodon carcharias | reverse complement strand
ACACACACATACACACACACAAACACACACATGCAAGCACACACACACAAATACACACACACAAACACATACACACACATACACACACACATACACACACACACATATCAGAAATAAGGGGAGTTAGAGTCCATTAAAAAAATAGGTAAAAGAATATATGGTTATGTGTTCTTCGATTGTCCTTGAGGTGTAGATTTTAAATGTTGCAGATGATGTTGCAATTATTACCCAATCTCGGTTCACTGGCAGGTTTCTGACAGAGTTGGCTTCTCCAACTGGGTGACATACTTATTCCAGAAGAGAGAAAGAGGGAGAGAGTGAGGAGCCCTTCAGCTTGTTTCCTCTGTTGAAGGCTTCCTGGATACTGCCTGTGTCACTTGCAATCTCTCTCTAGTGGCTCTCAGTCTTGCCTTGAAATACTTCACCTATTGTGTATTTCCAAGAGGTTTTGGATGCGTCTATCTGTGGCAGCCATTGTTTTAATGTCCAGCACTTTGTACTTTTAATGTCTCTTCCTGAGACAGTTACGAGTTTCGATGGGTGTCTGGATTATAGGGACTGTCTCTCTCTTCACACTCCCCTTGGGGTGAGTTGTTGGTTTCTCACCACCACTTTGGAATGTGGCCTGGCATTTTTAAACTGTTTGCTCTGCCTTAGGTCAAAACTGCAAAATTTCCGGTCAGTTGAAAGTTGAAAAACCACATTTACCAAAATAAAGGGGCATAGCATCGTAACAATGCTCATTTGCAACTTTCTGCTCCCTTCTACACTAATTACCCTGCCACCTAATTTGGTGTTGTCAGCAAATTTGGCTCCCTATTCCTTCATCTAAGATATTTGGAAATAGAGTCCAATGCTGAGGCCTTGTACTGTTCCCACTGGTCACATCCTGCCTTTGAAACGCATTCCCATCATTCCCACTGTACCTCTCAACCAATTCCTTCCTCATGTCACCAGGTTGCCTCCAATTCCATTTGATCTGATTTTTATCATTTGAAACCTTGCAAGGTGCCTTCTGGAAATCTATATACATAACATTTCTGACACTTCCTTATCTAGCGTGTTAGTGACCATCCTCAACAAATTCGCCTAGGCTCGTTCGCTATTATTTACCCTTTACAAATCCATGCTCTGATCAGTTTATAACTATGATTCTGTCAGCTGAGTTATTCTATCGCTAGAAACAAATTTGGTTAACTGCCCCACAATTGACGATAGGCCAAAAGGCCTAGAATTTCCTTGTTTATCTTTTTTGTACTTGTTCGTAGGATGTGGCCATTGCTCAGAGTGTTAACGGTCCATCCCTGATTGACCTTAAGAAGATGGTGGTAAGCCACCTTCTTGAACCACTGGAGTCCCTGTGGTGCAGGTACACCTGCAGTGCTGCAGGATTTTGACTCAATAACATTAAAAGAACAGTAATATATTTACAAGTCAGTATGGTGTGCAGCTTGGAGGGGAACTTGCAAGTGGTGGTGTTCCCATGTGTCTGCTGCTCTTGCCCTTCAGACGGAAGAGGTCGTGGGTGGATTTTCTCCCATACTCTTGTTAGTTAATGATACGGCATTTTCAATTTTCCAATCCGAGGAAACAATGCCTAAATTAATAGGTTTGGTAGGTCACGAATAGAGAATGTACAACCTCCTCTCCAACTTCTTTAAATACCCAGAGCTGAAAACCACCAAGCCCTGGAGATACGCTCAATGTTAGTTTCATTACTTTCCTCAATCACAATCTTTTTTGATGTAAGCTAAAGTGAGTAAATTTCTCATTATTTAGTTTATTTTTCTTGTATCCCTGGCACTTGTTCCTCATCCTCTGTGAAGAAGACCTAACAAAGTAAGTTTTTAACAAGGGGTGTAATTTTGGATCTTCAATTACAATGTCAGCCCCTGCAATGTAACAGAAACATTCAATTATGAAAGCGTTTGAGAGACAGAATGTAAGCTCATTCCCAATGGTTGGTAAATGAGTGTCAAGAGAGTAAGAATTCAGTATAATTAAACATAAAGGGAAATGGTAGAACTATTTTTTCATACAATGAACCATTATCATGCAGAATTTATTACAAGTCATTATTGAAACTGAGCCAACCATGACATCTGAGAAGGAATTGGACAAACAATCAAAGAGGAGAAATATTAAAGGCTACGGTGAAAGGTTACGGAAATTGGACAAAATAAGATCACACCAGTAGGGGTGTGAACATCTGCAGGACCATGATGGACTGAATGGCCTCCTCCTGTGTTGAAATTTCAGCCATTATCTGCAGCAGCCTGCTAACACTCATCATACATGAAGATTTGACTTTGACGTGTAAGATCGCACCCTGTCATGGGGCCAGTGCTTTGGGAGTGGAGGAGAGAAAACTGCAGTGAGGGGATGGGAAAATCAAAGGAAAATGGGTGATGAATTACATTCATCAGGGGTCACGAAATGGAGCAAAACAAAAGTGAAAATACCAAACAAAACAAGGGGGAAAAAAAAACAAGTGCTTTCACACAGTCTGGAACTGGATGATAAGGCTTAAGCGTTTCAAAAGAATGCCACAGGGAATACAAGTCAGTCAGGAGCATGTTCCAGTCAGCAGGGATTTTGCCAACAGAATTAATTGCTGGAAATAATGCATTGTTTAATCCTTGCAGAACTGAGGATACCTCAATGTATCCAGGTTCCAAACATCATTATGTCACCCTGTCCCAAATGCATACCTTCTCCAAAATGTTGGTGCCGTACATGTCCCGGTGCGGCCAGCAATGATGTTTTGATAATTGCCTTTGTGTAAGAGATTGCATGATGCTCAGCTAATTCCCATTATCAGCAGACCATGCCAGGCTTGTGTGTCATCAATGCTGAGATAGGCCAAGACTGTCTCTAAATTTGGCTTCAAAATTAAATACAGAACCTAATAATGCTCCATTACAATGAAGCAATTTCTGAGAAGTTCCATTTGCTTGGGTTCCTCTCTCAAATGAATATCATTTTGCAGACTTTCAGTATTCATAAATGATAAGGCACTATTTGGAAGTAAAAAAAATGTAGATTGAAGCACTTTCATGCTTTCATTGCAATATGACTTGTGCGTCATTGCTATGAATTTGAAATGTTAATCTTTCTCCACAGCTCCTATTGTTTTTATGAGGTTCCATATTACACACAGGCAAAACGAACAATGAGTTGTATTTCTCTTTGTTCAAGATAAAGGCCTAGAATTGCTTGATTTTCATTTTTGGCCCTTGAGCCAAAATCATTAGAATGAGTGTTTCTGGAACATGCGAATGTAGATACAGCAATGAAGAATTGGGACTGGGCCATTGCACACCTGTCACTCAGGCCTTTACACCCTCCTCAAATATCTAATGAGTCACTTTGCAACAGTGACCATACCTCAAACACACTTCATTGGCTGAAAAGTGCTTTGGGACCGCCTGAGGTTATGAAGGGTGCCAAATAAATGCAAATTCTCTATTTATTGACACAATGCATTTCACTGACCTTCCTATTCTTGTCTGGCAAGGGTATTAACTCTGGCAAGGCCTCAATTTTAAAAGTACCATTGTTGTTTTCAAATCTTTCCATGGCCACACCCATTCCCTCACTCTCTAGTCTCCTGAAGCCCTACAAATCTCCAACATCTCTGTGCTGCCCTATTTCTGGGCTTTTAAGCATCCTCGATATTAAAAACTGTACCTTTAGCAGCAGTGTCTTCAGCTGCCTCGGCCCTTAAACTCTCAAGTTCTCTCCCTCAGCCTCTCTTCCCCTCTAGCTTGCACTTCTTCCTTTAAGGCACCCCTGAAAGGCCACCTCTTTGACCAAGCCTATGGCCAATGTTCTAATATCTCCACATGTGGCTTGGGGGTCAGATTTTGTACAGTAATGCTCCTGTGAAGCACTTGCGAATGCTTTGTTCCTTCAAAGCTGCCATGTAAACGCAAGCTGCAAATCTGTTTAACCCTGATCCTGTGGCTGACTTCAAGGAGAGGTGTTGGCAAAAGTGTGGCAATCGTCGTGAACTCCCTGGGTGGTGGGTGAGTGCAGGGGGAGACCATCCAGGATTCTTGCACTGTCAATCTCTATCCTGTGACCTCTGTTCAAGTTCTATCAAAGCTCTGGTGGTCGTGTACAAATAGAATGGCATTGGCTGGTGCAGTTACCATCCTGATGCTCACTGTGAAGCTCGTGCATGACCAACATGAAGTTCTTGGGGCAGAGGCAGTTATGCACTCAGCCAGAGACATTTCGAATTAGAACGGCTTCAGCTGTGAAACGTGGGTCCTTTCTTGTCTCTTCCTGGCAGACCCCCCCCCCCCCCCCGCTGCTGGTGCATGTACGTACGGCAGCCTCAAGAGGACAAAATGCGAGACGCAGTTTTCAAGACACTGCGGCCGATGACTGCTTCGGGGCAAGGTATCAGAGAGCATGGAGCACTCAAAGAGTCATGCTGCAGGGTGTGAGTCCCTTCAGGAGAGATGGGGGGAAATCACACTGAGAAAACCAGCGACAAGAAGAAACACAATATCAGCGGTGTAAGCTTTGAAACAACATTGTGGCCCAGTTGATGAGGGAAGCTCTCGAGAGAGAGTGTCCGGCATTCTGTTCTCGATTGAAATAATGAGCTTCTGGGGAAGATCTGGAAGACACTTAAAATGCTGAATACAGACAGCAGATCAACCCAGTTTATGTGCATTGGAGTATGAAACCCAGAGGCCATTTTCAAAAAATCAATGATCTGCCTTAGATTGACTGCAGAAATCCTATATATAATTTTTTTTTTCCACAAAATTTATGCTGAGCTCTTGTCAAATATAAATTCCTCACATGACTGTTGACCCAGAATCATTATATTTTTATCTCCTTTTCATCTCCGTACTGTTCTGAAATTTGGCCTTCCTCAAGGTGAGCAATGCCGATGCTGGTGAACAGAACACTTCTCAATTTTTAGGCACCACCACAATCCCAGGTCAAGTACATTGTGATGTACTTCATAATGCCTTCACAATGCCACAACCTCAGAAGAATTATCTCCTACTCCAACACCAATTCCCAAGGGGCCCACTTCTCTCCCGGGCCCTGAAGACTGAGATTTCTCAGCTCCCTCCATTTCCTCTTCATCCCACAACCTTCAGGAACTTTCAAAACTTAATCTTGGCATCGACTTAGTGCTTCGCTTTGCTTCATCTCATCTTCCATCTGACTACTTCCCAACCTTTGTGGAAAGCTGCATCCTTTGCCTTGGTTTCTCAGTGACTAAATACCACAGGGGCACAGCACATTAACCGGGCCAACGTTGAACAGCGGGTGTAATAAACTTGGTGTCCCAGACAGGTTTCTTATTTGAAACAAATAACTACATTTACAGAGCCTGGTTGAAGCTACATGCTTGAACCAGGTCCATGACTAGAAAACTCTGCCCCTAAAATTACTCGTGCTTAGGGCTAATTCTTCTGTACAATCACATGACCCCTAAAGGCAGTAGGAAAGGTTTCACCTACAATCACTACATTCCTCCCCCTTTAATTTTTTTTTACATTTCTTATTTACAAAGAATTTCTCAATCCACAGCACATACATACATGCACAGCTCAAGCAATTATAGATTAAGTCTCTGAGGTGGTTTTCTAATCCAGTTAGAGCAACATAGCTCAAGATCCTCCCCTTGGATTGACATGATCAGGGACTTCAACTTCAGGGACATCCTCAGACAATGGCAGTTCAGAACTAGGTAATTCAACAGGGACATCAGTATGTCTAGTTTAGGTTGGTCAGTCACCTCAGGGATTAAAGGTTCAACACCAATTATAGATGGAATGGCTGGTTGTGGGAATATCTCTACTCCTAAGATGATCCAAATGTTTTCGACCAATCTGGTCTTCCACTTTCACTTCGTATGACAAAGGGTCAGTTTCAGAGACCAGAAAGCCAACTAGGTCCATTTCCAAAATTTTGCAAGGTAACTGTCTCTCCCATAGTAAATCTTTGAGCTTTGCTTTGAATATCATGATTGACTTTCTGACTACTCTGGTTCTTCTCTACCTTCCCCTCTAAGTTTGGAAACCAAGCTTAACCTTGTACTTAGGCAGGGTTTCATCAATAACTCAGATGGTGTTGAACCCGTAGTTAAATAAGGTGTCATACAATAATTGAGAAGAAAGCAGGGAAGGCGAGTTTCTAGTGTACCTTGGGGTACCCTCTTCATTCCAGATTTGCAAGTTTTCACAGCTCTTTCAGATACCTCATTAATGAGGGATGATATGGTGCTGTTTAATACGTCTGATTCCATTTATTCTCATGAATCTCAGAAACTCTGTTTTGGTAAAGAGTGTACCATTATCTGAAACAAGGACTTGCGGTAGGCCATGTTTACTAAAACATTAATGCAGCTTTTCAATAGTTGTACTCAATGCTGGTGATCTGATTTCATACACATCCATCCATTTAGAATGCACAAGGATGATCAATAAAAACATGATACCTAAAAATGGACCTACATCATCAATATGTAATCTAACCCAGGGCCGACCAGGCCACTCCCACGGATACAACAGAGCTGAAATGGGCAACGCCTGTTGTTGCTGACACTGGAGACAGTGTTTAACCATTTTTTTTTATAGTGTCTATACCTGGCCACCATGACATAGCTTCGCATAAGTATCTTCATCTTCATTAAGCCTGGATGCGCACTGTGAAGCTCTGCCAAGAGTGGTTCTCTTCCTTGCGAAGGGGTTACGACTGTTGACCCCACCTAACTCGACTTTAGGGTCACGGAAAGGTCTTATCTCTTCAGAGACTGGTGCACTCAACCATCCTTCCAATACCTGGTCTGAGACTTTTGACAAAATTGGATCTCGGTTTGTCCAATTCATTATTTGCTTCGCACAGACCAGCAACGAGTCCAAGAAATTCAACCCAAGTACAACTCCTTGTGGCACTGGAGCATGTACACTGCTATCTGGTAACAGAAGACGACAGAGTGTATCTGCATTTGCAATATGCACACCCAAAAGGGGTACTCATACGCTGACAAAATCAAAGCCCACTGTTGAATTCTGGCTGAGATTATCGGCGAATTGCTTTATCTTCACTAAATAAACCCACTGGCGGCTTGTGATCGGACACTATGGTGAAATGTTGACCATGCAGAATTTGGTGGATTTTCTTTACTCCAAATATTATGGATAAACCTTCTTTTTCAAATTGTGGATTAGCCTTCTCGGCTGCAGAGAAGGTTCTGGAGGCATAGCCTATTAGCCTTTCTGAACCATCTTCCATCCTGTGTGATAACACAGCTCCCACTCCGTAGGGAGATGCAGCACAGGTTAATATTAATTCTTTTGATGGGTCATATTGTATTAACAGACATGCTGAGTGGAAAAGCTGTCTGACTTTTACAAAGGCTTCTTCTTGTGACTTCCATGATCAACCATGACTTATTTTCAATAATAAGTGTAAAGGGACTAACAATGTTGACCAGTTTGGCAAGATAATTTATCAGTGACACTGGTATGAGAAGGTGCCTCCTTCATTGCCCTGACTTTCTCCGCTACTGAATGCAACCCCTGGGCATCCACTCGGTGACCCAAGTAAGTGACTGCAGTCGCTCGGAAAGCATACTTCTCTTTCTTCAATCATACACCAGCTTCCAAAAATCTTCTTCAAACCTCTTCTAGGTTGGCCAAATGTTCAGCATGCATTGATTGAGTGATCAGGGCATCATCCAGGTACACTACTATTCAGGGAAGTCCTTACAATAGGCTTTCCATGCTCCTTTGGGAGATTGCACAAAATGCAGATGATACACCAAAGGGTAGGCATGTATATTGGTATAGGTCCTTGTACATTTTGATGGTTACATACCCTCTAGATGTGCTGTCTAGCTCTAGCTGTTGGTATGCATGGCTCATGTCCAGTCTCATGGAGGATTTTCCTCCAGCTAGTTTAGTATATAAATCTTCAATCCTTGGGATTGGATATTAATCTCATTTAGCAGCTTTGTTCACAATTTGTAGTCTCTGCAACTGCGAATAGTTTGATCTGGTTTCATCGCAGGGACTATGGGCATTGCCCATTCTGAAAATTAGATTGTTGGATGATGCCCAGCTTCTCTCAGCAGCACAATTCTGCATCCACCTTCTCCTTCAGGGTGTAAGGTACAGGTCTGGCTTTAAAGAACTGGGGTGTTGCCTCTGAATCTACACATATTTTTGCTTGTCGGCCTTTCATATTTCCCAATTTGTCATGAAATATGCTGTTGTACCTGCTTAACAGCTCAGGAGTTCCTCCAATCCTCACTTGAAAGATTTCTGATCAGTTGAGCTTAATTTCTTTTAACCAATCACGGCCCAGAAGGCTAGATCCTTCATCTGTTACAACAATCACTGGAAGCTGGGCTGTCTGTTGTCTGTAGGATACATGTACTGTGGCGATGCCTTTTACCTGTATTGACTCTTCAGTGTATGTCTTCAGCTGAGCTGTGGTTTACTCTAGATGCAGTGGCTGGGTACCTTTATTTAGGTATTTAAAGATGCGTTCTGCCACCACTGTGGTTGATGCTCCTGCATCAACCTCAATGACTGGAGGCTTCCCATCCACTTGAAGGGTGACGGTGATTGGTTCAGTTTTCCATGCCTTGAGATTGTGTAGGGAATAGATATCAGTTTCAGCAGCTTCTGGTTCATTTACATTGTGCACTTCAATCATCTTGGTCTGCTGTCTGACTGGCTGTCTCGATTTCACCCTGCATTGCTTTATTACATGCCCTTTTTTCTGTCAGTTGTGGCATTCTGCCTCTTTAAATCTGCAAATTTCTGGTACACGGTTATCCCCACATCAATAACAATTTAATTTCTGAATCACTAGTGAGATGCTTCCTGTGTGCCTTTTTGTTTTTCAAGTGGTAGAGACTGTGTCCTGCTTCACAGTTGTCTCCCTGGTTTTCGTGCCATGCCCAGCGGTGGGTTCCCACTCCAACTGAAGAACAGCGCCATGTTGCACACTCTGCAAAGCCTGTGAGTCCCTCACAGCACTCTCCATTGCTAACGCTATCCCCACGGCATGCTTCAAGTCAACATTAACTTCTGCAAGTAAATGGCACTGAATGGCACTGTCGTGTACGCTGCAAACCAAACAATCTTGCAACATGTCATTGAGAGCATCTCCGAAGCCACAGGACTTAGTCAGCTGTTTCAGCTTTACGCTTATAAGTAGCGATTGACTCACCTGGGGCCCTTACTCTGGAGTTGAACTTAAATCTCTGCATAATTATTGATGGCTTCAGCTCAAAAATATGTCTTCACGAGGTCTACCCGTTCATTAAAAGATTTGGAATTGGGCATGTTCGGGGCCATCAGACTAGGGATGAGGTTATATGTCTCGCTCCCGCAGACACTTAAAAGAATTGCTTTCTGCTTCTCCTCCGCTGTTATTTCATTTGCCACAAAATAAAAAACCTAGGCGCTCTATGTACTGACTCCAGTCTTCCATGGACGAGTCAGAAGGGTCGATTCTGTGGAAGAGTGGCCTGACTGGTGAGTATATAGTTCCTTCTTTCCTTAAGGATTAACGTACTCACATTCACGTGAGCGAGGTGTAGCATGGGAGCTATTTACCCTCGTCGCCAATTGTAATAAACTTGACGTACCGGACAGGCCTGCAGTCTGTCCGCAAGAAAGACCCAAACCTCCCTGTTGCTTGCCATTTTAACACTCCACCCTGCTCTCTTGCCCACATGTCTGTCCTTGGCTTGCTGCATTGTTCCAGTGAAGCCCAACAGAAACTGGAAGAACAGCACCTCATCTTCCAGCTAGGCACTTTACAGCCTTCCAGACTGTATTGAATTCAACAACTTTAGATCTTGAACTCACTCCTCCATCCCCACCCCCTTTCTGTTTCTTCCCCCTTCCTTTTGTTTTTTCCAATAATTTATATAGATTTTTCTTTTCCCACCTATTTCTATTATTTTTAAATCTTTTATGCCCTGCTAGTCTTTCCACCCTCACCCCCACTAGAGCTGTACCTTGAGTGTCCTGCCATCCATTCTTAATTAGCACATTCATTTAGATAATATCACCACCTTCAACACCTCTTTGTTCCTTTCTCTGTGACATCTTTTGATTATCTGCTCCTATCACTGTTTGCTTGTCCCTACAACCACCCCCCCCACCCCCCATTTCTCTCCCCCCCACCACCTTAAACCAGCTTATATTTCACCCCTCTCCTTATATTCGCTCAGTTCTGTGGAAGGGTCATGAGGACTCGAAACATCAACTCTTTTCTTCTCCGCCGATGCTGCCAGACCTGCTGAGTTTTTCCAGGTAATTCTGGTTTTGTACCGGACAGGTTTCTTACTTGAAACCAGTAACTTTGTTTACAAAGCATGGCTAGAAGCTACAAGTTTGAACCAGGTCCACGCCTAGTAAGCTCCGTCCCCTAAGATTACCTGTTCTTAGGGCTGATTTGTCTGCACAATCAAGTGACCCCTAAAGGCAGTAGGAAAGGTTTTACCTACAATCACTAGTGGAATAGATCCCACCCCAAATCCCCAATCTTTTATGCTTGACCATATTCCAATGAGACTCACGAAGAATTTGAGCATAACTTGACAGAATGGTGTCAGATTGGGTGCAATTTCATATCTAACATCTGAATTTGAATCAGTGATTTCAGGACATCAAGGCATACTACGTTCCTGAGGGTAGTTTCCTAGGCCCATCCGCCTTCAGATGCTTCATCAATGACTTTCCTTCCATCATAAGGTCAGAAATGGGGATGTTCACTGATGATTGCACAATGTTCAGCACCATTCGCAACTCCTCAGATACTGAAGCAGTCCATGCTTATATGCAGCAAGACCTGGACAACATTCAGGCTTGGGCTGATAATTGGCAAATAACATTCATGCCACACAAGTGCCAGGCTTTTACTATCTCCCACAAGAGAGAGTCAAACCACCTCCCCTTGACATTCAGAGACATTATCATTGCTGAATGCCCTACTTTCAACATCCTGGGGGTGACCATCAACAGAAACTGAACTGGATAAGCCATGTAAATATTGTGACTACAAGAGCAGGTCAGAGGCTGGGAATTCTGCATAGGGTAACTCACCTCCTGACTCCCCATAGCTTGTCCACCATCTATAAGGCACAAATCAGGAGTGTGATGGAACACTCTCCACTTGCCTGGATGAGTGCAGTTCCAACAACACTCAAAAAGCTGGACACCATCCACGACAGAGTAACCTGCTTGATTGGCAACCCATCCACCACCTTCAGCATCCACTCCCTCCATTCCTGATACACAGTGGCAGCAGTTTGTACCATCTACAAGATGCAATGCAGCAATTCACCAAGGCTCCTTCGACAGCAACTTATAAACCCGCGACCTCTACCACCCAGAAGGTTAAGGGCAGCAGATTCATGGGGACACGACCACCTGCAAGTTCCCCTCCAAGCCACCCATCATCCTGACTTGGAAATATATAGGTCATTCCTTCACTGTCGCTAGGTTAAAATCCTGGAATTCCTTTACTAACATCACGTGGGCTGCAGGTAATCAAGAACACGCCTCACCATCATGTTCTCGAGAGCAACTAGGGATGGGCAATAAACGCTGTCCTAGCCAACGACGCCCACATCCTGTGAAAGCAGTAAAAAAAATCTGAATTTGCCCACAGAGAAAATTCCAGCCTATTTAATTGCCCTGTGGTCAGGCGGAAACCCAAGGGAAAAGTGGGGCAGAAAATGTCCTCAACAGTAATAAGAATAGGGTCTTGTTCGTGAGGAGCAAGCATGCTGCCTTTCAACTGAGAATGACCATTGCAAAAATGTCTGAAGGCATTCCAGAAGAGTGAGGAACAGGAATGGATGCTGGGCATTGGTCAGGAAGAAAGGTGAATTGACTAAAGGTAGGGTTAAGAAGGTGGGCTTCAGAGAGGTTTTTCACGAGAGAAGGGATTGAAAGAGATGGAAGGAATTGGGGAGAAAATTACAAACTGAAAAGATTGGTGGCATTTAGGCAGTGATGGTCATGGGGTGGCTAGTTGATGCTGGAGGATACCACTGCTTAGGGTAAAATTGTTTTCATCCAATCTCCATGCATGTTCATTCTGGGAGGACTCACTGGACAGCAGCTAAAGTTTCAGACCAAATTCCTCTCTCTAAATAAAGGAAACTGAAGGCCACTGAATCTCCACAACCGACTTGGCATAAAATGGGACAGAGTAGTTTGCCTTGTGTTTGTCAAGTTCAGTGTCAAGTTGGGCAAAACCTTTGCCTGCTAAAACCACGAAGGAAGACTCTAAGCCAATATCAGTCAGATAATGACAAGATTATTTCTACTGGAACATCCACAGGTTAATTACTCCCTGTGTTGCTACACTGTTGTGCCATGTAGAAATTTGACTCAGCAAAGAGATCCAATTAGATGAAAAGAAGGTCATTATCATAATCAAGGCTCCACTGTAAAGGTCATCGACTGAAGCCAGTTTGATTGCGTCACTGAAGTGCTCCTAATTTACCTCTATCTTGTATATTCTTCTGTCTGGGCACTGTCCATCTTCTCAGCTTTTCATTGTCCCTCCAGCAGCTCAACCAGCAGTTCATTCTTCAGTGAGTGTTGATTGGGAATATTGAGCCATCGTTTGCCATTAAAATCATAGAGACTAATGGCACCGTCCATCGCTTATGCACAGATGGTTCACTATAACTTCAGGCAAGATGCAGATGTATGGCTAAAGTCCAATAGCCAAAAATTGCTGCCTCAGTTGCTGCATTGGTTTTGTGAAAATTACTCTCTAGCTCACTATTGAATATATTTGCACTGTAGATATCAACTAAGCTCTACAGAGAATTACATTTTTTCAATGTCAATCTAAATACACTTTACCTAGCGTTAAGTGTTAAGAATTGCCAGCCAACCTCTCTGGCACTGAAAATGAAATATTACAAGCGCACGGAGGCTCATTCCTGCAGGTTTTCATTGTTGTTGGATATTTATAAAGTACACTTTTTTTGCTGTTCCTTCCGTTGGTGGAAGCAGTCTCAATCGCAACGTTCAAAACAGAATCAGATAAATACTCGAAGGAAGAACATGGTGAGAGTGCAAGGGAATGGACTTAACTGGATAGCTCTACCAAAGAGCCAACACTGGCATATTGGGCCAAATGGCCTCTGTCAGTGCTGCTCCATTTTGTATTCTGAACCCAATTGACATCAACTTGTGGGAGCGGACAATATTAGAGCTGAGCAGGCTCTTTGGTCAGTCAAGTTTGAACAAGTGTTTTTCTCCACAAATCACCTCATCTAGTCTCACTCTCTTGCTTATTGCCCAGGCTTTCCAATATTTTCCTTTCTCAAGTATCTAATTCCCTTCTAAAAGAACTTACAAATTCTGCATTATCTACATTGCACCAGAGATTACACTTCACGATTACTCCACTGGGACATCCTGAGGTCAGGTGCTATATAAACGTCAATCTTTTTGCTTTCTTTCAACTCTGCTTTCCATTGCAGAATTCCACTTTCTCACAACCCTCTCTGTGTGGGATTTTTGTCTCATTATTTTTTTGCTGTTGCCTTAAATGTGTGCCTTCTGATTGGCCAGTTAAGAGAAAAATCCTTCACTCTTTACCTTATTATGACTCTTCCTAATCTTGAAGACCTGTGTCAGGTTATTGCAACCTTCTTGGTTTGACTAGAAAATAAAAAGCCCACGCTCTTAAGTCACCCTTCATTACTCTAACCACGCTATCTTAGTAGCATCCTGGTGAATCCACCCTGTACCATCCCCACTGCTCTTGCCAGCTGCATATAATTGAGTTCACATTGTGGAAAACTGACAACTCCGCTTGCTGGAGAGGTAGAAATTGCAATGTCGGGATTGCGACCCTACCTTAGATCCACGTTCCCGGTTGGTATTTTTTTCAAAAAAAAATTCATGGGCTTTGCATGTTGCTGGCAAGGTTAGCATTTGTTGCACATTCCTCATTGTCCTTAAACTGAGTGGCTTGCTCAGCCATTTCAGAGGGTAGTTGAGAATCAAACACATTCCTGTGGGTCTCACAGAGTCACCATACCAGGTCAAAATGGCAGATTTCCTTCCCGAAAGGATACCAGTGAACCAGATGGGTCTTAACAGTAAGAGCTGTCACAGATCATCGTTACTGAAAGTAGGCTTATATTCCAGATATATTAATTTAGCTTCTGCCTGCTGCCATGATGGGATTCGAACCTGTGCTCCCAGAATATGAGTTAGAACCTTTAAATGGTTGGATCTATGACATTTCTACTTTGCTACCTCCCTTTACACTTCTCCTTCCAACTATTGCCCAATAAAGCTTCATACAAGTTCAGTCATAACTCATTTCATTTACATTCAACATTTCTGCCACCCCAAACCAAGGCTTCTGTTCATTTTTATTTTACTACTTGTCCTGTACTACTACTTGCTCCTTTCCCTTATTTATATTTACACAATGCCATAACTTCAGACTTTTCTGCATTTCATTGTATTCCTTCACATCCAGCATGTTGTGTGCAGCGTGAACACTGAGCTTGCTTTGGTCTATCAAACCGAAGGATCACAATGGTGATTTTGGCAGGAATAAAGTACATCAGGTATTAAACGGGTGAATGTAACACTGGAGAGGAAGATGGCCAAATCAATATGGACAGTACGGATAGACATTAGTTAATGGTAACAGAGCAAAGTATCAGCAGCTCAAGGTGAGCAAACAGATAGCAGGCTCTTTAGCCAAATGAGAGAACCTGTGAGGAATTGTAATGTGATAATAATGGGGTCTTCAATATCAGAGATGCAACAGGGATAGCATAGCACTGAAGATTCGAGCATTTCGCAAGATAAACGGCTTTTTCTGCACACGTCAACGGGATACAAGGAAGGAAACCGTGCAGGTTTTGCATAGCTATTGATTCCAACAATTTGAAACACTCCAGTCTCAGTTCAGCTCAAAACAGCACAGATACAATTGCCTGTGGTTCTCCACTAAGCAGCTGCCAGAACAGCATCCTTCCGCCGAATGGGCGTACGGAATTGGTGGGTCGGAAGAGACCCGCTTTGTAAACAGAACGTGCAGCCTCCTGCATTTCTGTTCATTAGATGTGAAGCAAATTGGGGATGGCCTGATGCTGCGTTAAAGTGCGATACCTCTTCCTTTACGAGGTGGATGTCAAGCAATAGCTTCCACGATCATGCTCCTCCCTATCTCTGTACCTTCCTCCAACCTCCAAGATCTCTGAATTCCCCCACCTCTAATCTCTTTCCCCTCACTGATTCTCATCACTGAACGATTAGTGGCCGTCCCTTCAGCTGCCAATGTGCAGAAGCTCTGGAATTCCCTCCCTCTCTCTCCTCTCTGAAGATGTTTCTCAAAACCATCTTTTTGAGCCAGCTTTCTGTCATCTGCCCTAATAATCTCGTTTGTTGTTTGGTGACCCATTTTATTTGATAATGCTCCTGCGAAGTTTCTTTGGACATTCCACTATGTTTGAGTCAGCATGGTCTGTGGTTTGGAGGGGAACTTGCAGGTGGTGGCGTCTTCATGCATCCACTGCCTTTGATGTGCACTGTGGCGTTTGAGGGTTTGGAAGATGCTCCCAAAGGAGCCATGACAAGTTGCTGCATGTTGTATATGGTATACACTGTTGCCACTCTACGTCGGTGGTGGAGGGAGTGAATGTTTAAGCTGGTGCATGGAGTGCCATTCAAGTGGGCTGCTCTGTCCTGGATGGTGTCAAGCTCCTTGAGTGTTGTTGGAGCTGCACTCACCTAGGCAAGTGGAGAGTATTCCATCACACTCCTGACTTGTGCCTTGTAGTTGCTGGACAGGCTTTGGGGAGTCAGGAGGTGAATTACTCTCTGTAGAGTTCCAAGCCTCTGATCTGCCCTTGCAGTCACTGTATGACAATGACTGGTCCAGTTCAGTTTCTGGTCGATGGTAACCCCAGGATTTTGATGGTGGTGGGATTCGATGATGGTAATGTTATTTACTGCCAAGGGTAGATGGATAGACCCTCTCTTGTTGGAAATGAGCCAGCATTTCCTGCCATTTCACCTGTTTTTCTGTCACACCTGGACAGTGAGTGGAGCTTAACCCAGTGTTCACAGCAGTAATGAAATGAAAGCCTCTTATTAAAATTATAAGCCATGGCTGAAAAGTTAGGAAAAGCGTCAAATCTGACAACCAGGCAAATGACAAAGAGAGAAAGAGGACCACAGAAAAAGAGAAACAGAGCAAGCTAAGGAGGAAAGGAAGAGGCTAAAAAGAAGAGAGGAAGAATGCATTAACATCACCTGGCTGTCGCTTGGGTTATTATGGGCGAAGACTTGGAGAAATTACGATCTATCAAGTACTGAGGGTTGTGTAGTGGCAGAAGATGGAAGTATGGAAACAGAAATTAAACAATGGATTAGCTTTGGTTGGAATAATTGGAAGAAGTGGGGTGGAGTGTTGGGTGATAGAAAAATATTGCCAAAACTGAAAGGAAGAATCTAGAAGACAGATGTGAGACTGGCCTTGTTATATAGTGCAGCAACTTGGGTAACATCAAGAAGAGAAGAACAATGACTGGATACTAATGAGGTGTGAATGGTTGTGTGGAATAATAGAAAGAACACGATCAGGAACCAGCACATCAGAAGGTCCCTCAAGATAGTGGGAGCATGGAAGAAAGTAGCTGAGAGAAGATTGAAATGGTGTGGTCATCTGTTGTGGAGAGAGAGAGAGAGAGGAAATGTGGTGAGGTGAGTTACAGAGATGGGGCGGCTAGGAAGAAGGAGAAAAGAAAGACCCAAGACCACTTGGTAAGATGCAGTCATGAGAGACTTAAACACAACAGGATTGGAAGAGGAATGGAAAAGGGTGAGAAAGGCCCCAAGTAAATTGGGAAGAAAGAGGAGGACGAAAAAGAGGGAGAGGAAGAGGAGAAAGAGGATGAAGAGGAAGAGGAGGAGGAGAAGGAGGAGGAGGAAGAGGAGGAGGAGAAGGAAGAATAGGGAGAAGAGGAGGAGAATGTAGAGGAAGAGGAGGAGGATGATGAAGAGGAAGAGGAAGAGGAGGAGGAGGAGAAGGAAGAAGAGGAGAAGGAGGAGGAGGAGAAGGAAGAAGCAGAGAAGGAGGAGGAGGAGAAGGAAGAAGAGGACAAGGAGGAGGAGGAGAAGGAAGAAGAGGGAGAGGAAGAGGATAATGTAGAGGAAGAGGAGGAGGATGATGAAGAGGAAGAGGAGAAGGAGGAGGAGGAGAAGGAGGAGAAGGAGGAGGAGGTGAAGGAAGAAGAGGAGAAGGAGGAGGAGGTAAACACTGTTGCCAGGGGTTTATGAAATGCTCCCAGTTTAGCACATTGGCGTTTTTGGTGTCAAGTATAAAACCTCACACTTGGGATTTCTCTAACATTGGCAACCCAGACTCCCTCTTTCTTTTAACCCCTCATCAGGCTCCTAACACAATGACTGTCTAAACATCTTCGAAAAGGAAATCTCAATTTAGAGCAGAAAGTCCTAGAAATACTGAGCGGGTCAGGCACCATCTGTGGTGAGTTAAAGATTGAAAGTTTCAGTTTCGGGTCAATGACCTTTCATCAGAACTGTGTTATCTGGGTCCTGACTGTGGGAGGAAGGCTATGGTTGGTTCCACTCCTGTCCGTGCCTACTTACCCACTTCCTGAGCTGGGCTCAGTTTAGCCCAGAACCTCTTGATATTTATCAGAGTGGCTCAATCCCGGCCTGGCTACGGTAACCCAACACAGACTGCGGATGAAGAAGGGTTTGTGTGATTTGGATGATCTGGTTCAGTAGCATTTCTTCTTCTCAGGTCTGCATGCGCCATCTTTGGTCAACTACTCCATGTGCCAATGGTCCTCACGTGCAACGAGCAAAGTGATAAGGCATGGGTTTATTTATTAATTCATGGGGTGTAGGTGTCATTGGCAATTAAGGTTGGCATTTATTGCCTATCCCTAATGCTCTCCTTCTTGAATTGTTGCAGTCCGTTTGGTGTAGGTGTTACCATAGTGTCGCAAAGTGGCAACTTCCAGGATTTTTACCCAGTGATGGTGTTGCTTTGTGCAGAAAATCCTGACATCGCTGTTTGGCAAATTGAGCATTTCATCTGTGGGTGATACCATCCATCACTATCCATCACGGGTCCCTAACACAGCGATGAAATATGAACATTGCACTGAGTAACATGTGCTGGAACTTGCTCCAAGCCAGAAGCACACATTAGCCAACCTCCCCTGTTGTGCTCTCAAGGCCTGTCTTTTTAAGAATTTATTGGCGTGTGGCACATGATATGTTACCTCACCATTGGGTGAACATGTATCATTTTTGCTCATCCATTCACTCAGTTGGAAAAAAAATCAACACTTATGTAATGAAATGAAATAAAAAATAAATATAAAGGCATTTCATATTACAACAGGTTTCATTTGTGTTTAAAGAAGGAGGGTGAGGTTGAGAGGATTGGAAAGAAATTCCAGAGCTTAGGGCCTACAGGCAGTTGAAGGCCCGGTTGCCAATGGTAGAGTGCATAAACTGAGGATGCACAAGAGAGCTGGAATTGGAAGAGCAGAGAGATCCGGGAGGATTGTAGGCAAGACTTTATTTCAGGTAGAGGGGAAGCAAGGCCATAAAGGCCTTTGAAAGCAATGAGTGAGCATCTTAAAATTGAGGCACTGCTGAACTGGGAACTAACATGGCTCTCAGTGAACACAGGGCTGATGGGTCTGGTGTGCAAGTCAAGATGCGGACAGCAGAGCTTTGAATGATCTCCAGTTTACGTAAGATGGGAAAAGAAAGTCTTTTCTGCAGTGTGAAGTCTGGACGTAGCAAAGGTATGGGTGAACAGCTGAGCTGAGTCAAGGGTGGAGTCAGACATGTCGCAGTGTTGAAAGGAGGGCGACTTTGCCAATGGCATGAAAGCTCGCCAAGGTTGCGAATGGTCTGGTTCAGCCTCAGCCAGTGGCCGGAGAGGGGAACGGGTCTGGTGGCAGGGACAGAAGGTAATGCCTTCACTCTTTCCAAGATTTAATGGAGGGGTATTTCCACTCATCCGGCACAGGATGTTGGACAGGCAACCCAACAGGCAACAGAGTCAAGGAAGGTGGAGCTTGGCGTCAAGTGCGCACGCGTGGAACATGTTGTAGTGGCACGTCCCAAGTTCTTTACAACTTTTCAAAAATCCTTTCATGGGATGTGGGCCAGCATTTGTTGTCAGCCACATCCCTGTGGGTCTGGAGTCACGTGTAGGCCAGATGAGGTAAGGATGGCTGACTTCCTCCCCTCAAAGGGGCATGAGTGAACCAGACAGGTTTTTACAACAATTGATGGTAATTTCATGGGTCAGCATTATTGACACAAGCTTTATATGCCTGATTTTTATTCACTGAAGTTAAATTTGAGCACATGTCGCCAGACCATGAACCTGGGCCTCTGGCTTACCAGCTCAGTGACATTGTGACTGTCCAAGCGTCTCCCCAATACTCATGAATGTTTGATTGGTGAAGTACAATCACTGCTGTCATATAGGAAACACTGCACCAAGCTGGAGACAAATACCTACGTGATAATAGCCAGAAAATCTGTTTTTTTTTTCATTATGTTGACCGAGTGATAAATATTGGCCAAATCGCTGGGGTGAACTCCACTGCTCTTCTGTGAAGTAGCGCCATGGAATCCTGATGTCCACCTGAGAGGTCAGATGGGGCCTCAGTTGAACATCTCAGCTGAAAGACGGCACAGCACTCTCTCAGCTCTGCACTGGAATATGGCCTCAAATCACTGGAGTGGAACTGGAACCCATGACCTTTGGACTCAGATATAGGAGTTCTACTAACTGAGCCGTGGTGGGGCCACATGATAATGGAAGAAGCTCACAGGGTTAATGATCAGTCCTGTGAGGAAATTATAATTGCTACCTCCTGACTCCAGCTGGGAAACATGGAGGTTTGGGCACTGAGCAAGCACAGGACAAGACTCAACCGTGATGAGCTCTGCAGTGGAATAGCTGGACCACAATCAGCATCCAGGCCCATACATGGAGGAGATTCGCCTGACTGAGGTACCTGCAGCTGTTGAAGCGAGCCCAACATCTTCAAGAGAGCAGGATTGAGGAGTGGGGGGTGGGGGGGGAGGTGGTGGGGGCTAGAGGGGAGAAACTGGAGAGATAAAGCAAGAAAAAAAAATTAATGAACATTGTCATTGGGCCGATGCTGCACTGGGGGCTTGAAGGGTGCGAGCAGTTACCCCCAGGAATTAATCTCTGCAATCCACAAACTTGTCCATTGCTTGTACACCAATGCACCATTAAGGGCGAGGTCTTACAGAGCAAACTGGCAGTGCGCAGTGTCCCTGGGCATGAATCTAACAGTAATCTGATGTTTTGTCTCCTTTTTCTGTTTCCATGCCAGTCAGCAGCAGGTTCCCTAATGCAGCCGTGTGCTGCACATCAATCAATGCTTCTCAGGCCCCAGGTGGGATTTTAGTCACACATTCCAATTTGAAGTTTGTCATTTTCTAATTAACCCTACTGGGCATTTGACCCATCTCACAATGGAGAAGTTCCATCAATGAAGTTCCTCCTTTCACTCAAACAAAAAAAAAGCTTTGAATTGGGGGAGAAAAATATTAAATTCATTTAATTCTGTTAACAAAACACAGTTGGAAAAACACTTCCCTCCGGCTCAAGCACTGCGAAGGATTTGATATGTATCTCTCTGCAGCCCATGAGGCAGCCAGTGAGGGTCCAGTTTTCAGCTGGACAATGGACAATGGCCTGAAAAACTGACTCTCCTTTATTGATGTACTGTGCCTCACGGTCCCCAACAGAATTCTCAGGGCTCCTCTATTGTTAAAGCTGTCTCCAGGCAGTTCAATTTCCCTTCTTATGCCAAACGCTTCTGGCCATTTCAAAAACTATTAACCCTCCGCAAAGGTCTTGACTGCCCAAAACACTCAAGACTGCTGCCAAATCTAATACCTCCCTGAAACCACTGTAAAAGACACAGGGCAAAGCTGACAGTAAGGTATGTGACACCACCGCACCCCTCCACCACCCCCCCCCCCCCCCCCCCCCCCCCCCCCCCCCACCACCCCTCTAGCCTCTGTTTTTGTGATGAGCTTTTCATAGGATCGTGGAGCAGTTCAGCAGAGGAGGCTCTTTGGCCCACTGAGTTTGTGCCAGCTCTTTTGAAGATCAATCCAGTTAAGCCCTGCTTCCACTTGCTTCCCCATACCCCCAAAATCTGTTTCTGCTCGAAGTATTTATGTATACTCTTTTACGATTGAATCTGTTCTCAGTACCAAATCCAAACCACAGACTGTGTTAAAAAAAAAAAGTTGCTGTTCGCATCATCTCTGGTTCTTTTGTCAATCACCTCAATTCTGTATCCTCTGGTTCTCGACCCCTCAGCCATTGGAAACAGCTTCGCTTCATCTATTCTTTGTGATTTTAAACACCTCCACCAAATCTCCCCTTAACCTGCTCTGCTCTTTGCTCTTTTACCGTTGCAAGGTAGGGGACCAGCTTCCTGGAAGAATAACTCCCATCAAGGTAAATTTTCACAATTAGACACGTGACCATCCTCCAGTTGATTTATCTTAGGGGCATGGGGCTTGGGAGCAGGAGTAGGCCATTCAGCCCTTCAAGCCTGCTCAGTCATTCAATATGATCATGCCTGATCTGGTTGTGGTCCCAACTCAACTTTCCTTTCGTGAAGTTAGACTATCAACCACCAACTCCGGCTGTTTACTGGCATTTGGTTGGATTCCAAATAATTCTTTTGAGAAAGATGTGATTCTATGGATTTAGGATGATGTTGCCAGCCCTGGAGAGTTTTAGCTATCAGGAATGATGCGATAGCTGGGTTTGTGTTCTTTGCAACAGAGGAAGCTGAAGGGACATGTTAGCTGAAGTGCTTAAAACTGTGAGGGACTGAGGGAGTGTGAATGGGTAGAAAGGAGTTCATTCCTGGAGCAGAGAGGTCAATAACTTGGGGTATAGGTTTAAAGTAATTGGTGAAAGGATTTCAGATGAAATAATTTAACCTAGAGGGTGGCGGGGAGTCTTGAACTCACTGACTGACAGGGTGACAGAGGCAGAAACCATCATTGCCTTCTACTTGGATGTGCACTTGAATTGCATACCCAACCTAACAACTGCACCTAATTGGGCTGGATAGCCCTATTTCAGTCAGAACAGACATGGTAGCCAAAATAACCTCCTCCTGTGCCATAAATTTCTATGATTCCAGTTGAAGCAAACTCTGGAGAGTAGTTGGATAATTGCACTGTTCAGGGGCTCCCACATGAAAGACCTTGCTGAGAGTCCAGTGACAGAGTTCTACTTCAAACTGATAATTCCTGACATTGCTAAAAAAAAAAAGCCATATGAAAAGCCGCCATAGAGATAGCTTATTGTTTCAGCTAAGGCTGAGCTCCTGCTTCCGTTCCACGCGCCCCATGAAAATTAGGACCGATTTTAGGTCAACTCAGGGGTTGAGGGGAATCCAGAACCAGGCTGATTTCATCCTGCTCACGCGCAACACATTTCTGAGCAGTTTTCAGTCGTGGCATTGTTTCAGCCTGATTGACAGACTGACATGCGCAAACCAGCATTTTCACCGAGCAACGTGTCGCTGACATTGTATTGTGCCACTCGGCAAAAGCTTACTTTAAGAAATATCTGGCAGAACGTCAACGTGTTACCTGCATGGCTCACATCCCACGTGTACCATAGGGAAGAATATTTGTACATTTCACTCTGTATAACTCTGTAACATACCTAACTCACTCTGTCTGGGGTCTGAGAAAAGGCGTGTTCTGGTTGTAAACTGCTATGGAGAAACAAGGAAGCGGTTTTACTCTGAAACAGGTACAAGTTTGTCATTCAAAGCAAAATACGGCGGGGTGATGTATTCCTATTGGTGGCGATGGCCATCATACTTATATAAACATTCACGCGCGTACGGCACAGAAACTAGTCACACAGCCCAACCAGTCCATGCCGTTGTCCATGCAGCGTTTGAACCTTCTCTCATCTTTTCTCATCTAAGCTTATCAGGTAGCCCCCTTATTTCCTTCTCCCTCATATAGTTGTCCCCTTCAAAACATCTATACCATTCACTTCAACCTCTCCATGCGGTAGCAAGTTCCACATTCTCACTGCTCTTTGCATAAAGTAGTTTCTTCTGAGTTCCCGATACCGGACTTGGCGGTGACTATCCTATATTGATGGCCTTTCGTTATGCTCTTGTCCATAAGAGGAAACATTCTTTCTGTGCCCACTCTTTCAAAACCTTTCATAATCTTAAAGGTCTCCATGAGGCCACCCCTCAGCCTTCTTTTTCAACAGAAGGGAGATCCAGCCTATCAATCCTTTCCTGACTCTTGTACCCACACATTTCTGGAACCATCCTTGTAAACCTCCTCTCCACCCTCTCCAGTGCCTCCACGTCCTTTTTAATAACATGGTGACCAAAACTGCACGCACTGCTCTAAGTGTGGCCTAAACAAGTTTCGATGCAGGTTAAGCATAACTTGCTGTGACTTTTCAAATCAGGCCCTCCAGGAATAAACTCCAGCATTTCTTTTTTAAAGGTCTTGCTAATCCGTTGACCCAGCCTGTCCACGATCAAGATTTCACAGTCAAAGAATAACCGCATATCAGAGAGCTGTAGGCACTTGCCCAGAACTACACACCCAGCAAGAGTGAACGAAATGGAGGAAAGTTGAGGGGAAAGAATCAAAAGGACCTGTAACACAGGAGTTTCCTGAATCAACTGCTAATAATGAGTTAGAATGTAATTATGATAATGCATCTTGAATAAGACGGAACCCAGAGACCCATACTGAAACCTCAGTGAAAGCAAAAACATATTTAAGTAATTGCCCTTTCTGCATAAAAATGTCAAATTTTCCTGTAGAACAAATTTGTATTCTTAAGTAAAACTTAATTATATTCTGTGTGTCACTCGTTTTTTTTATTTCATTGCTAACAGTGAGATAATTGTTATCTCTGGGTATCGGAGAGTTATGCAAGGTTTAATTCCCAAGCTGATGGTTGAACATTGGTTCATTAAATCAACCCAATAGCTCAGGTTTTTTTTATTATTCTGAACTTTGCTGAAAATTGCAAGTTACAAAACAAGCAAATCAGGACTCATCTTTGTTGGCAAGATGATTTTCTGCAGGCATAGGAAGCATCTCCAGTTTACATCCACGGTTGTCAATGCAGGAAACAAGGGCCAGTGTGGACAGTCAAAAATTAGAGCATGTCTTTGTGAAGCTGTGGAGAAAACCACTTTCTTTACCTTTGGCTACACGAGAACAGTCACTGCACTATGAAGTAAATTATCATATTCAAGATCTTCTGGGCTGTGAGTTTTTTTATGTATATTCATGCTTAGGATGTGGGCATCACTACCAAGGCCAGCATTTGTTGCCCATACCTACTGTCCCTTAAGCAGATGCTGGCAAGCCACCTTCTTGAACTACTGCAGTCCATTGGGTGTAGGTACACCCATAGCGCTGTCAGGGAGAGAGTTCCAGGATTTTTACCCAGCGACAGTCAAGGAATGGTGATATGTTTCCAAGTCAGGATGGTGTGTGGTTTGGGGGGGACCTTCCAGGTGGTGGTGTTCCCATGCATCTGCTGCCCTTGTCCTTCTAGATGGCAGAGGTGTTGGGTTTGGAAGATCTTCTTGAAGAAACCGTGTGAGTTGCTGCAGTGCATCTTGTAGATGACACACACGGCTGCCACTGTCTGTCAGTGGTGGAGAGAGTGAATGTTTAAGATGGTGCATTCGGGACCACGTAAATGAAAGTCACAAGATAACACAAACAAGTGGTGCTTCACTTTTCTTTGACTTTTTCCTCCTTAAAATGACTGCCAAGTCTGTTTTTATTATTCTTTCATGGGATGTGGACCTCAGTGGCTAGGCCAGCATTTACTGCCCATCCCTAATTGCCCTTGAGAAGGTGGCGAAGAGCCACCTTCTCGAACTACTGCAATCCATGTGCCTGTCAGTGTATTCACAGTGCTGCACAAATCTGTTAAACAATGTCATGAATTATTTAGAAAACAAATATTTTTGTTCCTTCCAAAAGGAGCTGGGTAAATGTCCATCTCAGAACTGTTGGAAGTTTATGTTGACACAGAACAAGGTATAAGGGGAAATAATGTTCTTCTACAACTTGCTTTGGAACTCAAAGCACAGAAGAGCATCAGATGGGTTCTTCTCAACGGTCAGGCCATTACAATATTGACCATTTCTAGCTCTTTATATTTATCAATAATATCTATCATTGATTACCCTGAAGGCTCAACCACAAGACTATACAAGTATTGCTGGCTTCCCTTGACCATAAAACTCAAGCACATTCCTCCGGTTAGTGTTGAAATTTGTTGGATCAGTGTAGAAGGTCAAAGAGCTGAGAGATCAGAGCCGGGATTGAGACAGGGGCTTGAAATGGCAAATGGACAGGACAAAGGTGTTGGGGAAAGTCAACTACCCACTGCAACGTGAGCAGATAACACAGTATACTAGGCTGGAGAATCGACATGTAGGTGTTACCTTCCCAGAAGGAATGGCCAGTTATTGCATCTTCTGTGTTAGAGAGACTGTACGTACCAAGGGAAGGAAAGCAGGAGATGTGGAAGGTGTCGTGAGGGAGTGCTGTCTTTGCACTTGGGGACTGGGAGGGTGGAATATGTCCTTAGTGCAGGGATAACATTGAAGGTGGTGGCTAAGGCACAAAGTGATTTCTTGATCATCCTGGAAGCTGCTAGGGTGGTAGATAAGAATAAAGGAGGTTCCAGTCATGGTGCTGAGAGGGTAGGAAATGAGATGGGCCCCAATTGTCTATCACAGTTGGGAAGCATCCTTGGTCGTGTTGTGGAGGAGGAACGATGGAAGCTCTTGAGCGGATGGTGCCATCATGAAAGCTGATCTGACAGAGATGGAGAAAAAGGGAGAAAGGGAGGAAGTCTTTAAAATTGTCGTCTTTGTTTTCAAATTCTTTGGTGGCCTTGCCACCCCTTTTATCTGTTATTTTCACCAACTCTACCCTCCAAAACCTCTCCACTGCTTCAGTTCTGGCCCCTTGAGCATCCCCAATTTTGAACGTTCCACCATTAGCCACCGTGCCTTCAGCTGCCTGGGCCTTTCGTTGAAGAATTCCCTCCCTAAATCTCTGCCTCTTTCTCCTTCTTTAAGATGCTCCTTAAAACCAACCTCTTTGACCAAGCTTTTGGTCAACTGCCTTAATGTCTCACCATGGCTCAAAGACAAACCTTGTTTGATAACTTGCTGACTCTCCTGTGAAGCTCCTTGAGATATTTTACTCAATTAAAGGTGTTATGTAAATGCTGTTACTGAAGTATAATTATGGGCGCACTTGCAAGCACTCAGGGAGCACGGGAACCAGTGGAGATGTTTCACTTCCCTGTATTTTCCAGGAATTAATCTAAAAATTTGCATTGACTGGTCAGATGTCTCAACAAGCCCTCTCCAAATGAATCTGATGGATGTGTGCAGTCTCCCTGACACCATTCCACTCTCCTGTGCAGAGGTATGGTAAAAACATAAGAAATCGGTGCAGGAGGAATTCTCGAGCCTGCCCGACTCATTCAATAAGATCATGGATGATCTTCTATCTCAACTCCACTTTCTGCCCAACTCACAGATCCCTTATGGTGTCCCCCGGGAACAGAGCCAGTTAGGATTCTAACGATAATTCATTTCACTTTTAATGATACTGGCACTTTAAAAAAAAAGAATCAGATTCAATGCTCCAGCTGACCATCGTGGGATTTGAGTTTACATAGTGTGGCTATGAGTTCAGACCTCTAGGTCACTTGTTCAGTCACAAAACCACTACGGTGTTAATGCTGCATTCCTGTCACAATGAAGTGCATGCTCCAGTTGTAAGTGACAGCAGTGGCTGCTAACTGGGGAAAGGTAAGGGCATTGTTCTTAAGCATATATAAGAGCCGGCTCCCACCTGTGTAGGGGACAGAAAAGGGAGTCTGTGCCTGTGCTCTCTGGGTATGTGAATAAGCCTATGTTGAAGAAAGACTGGCTCCAGATTTCTCCTTTAACTCAGTGAATGAGCATCGTTTTATAGCACACAGCCCCGTGCAGAATCTTTTCACCGGCCACTGGAAGCTGAGCTCATGCTTTCAAAATGTTGACAGGAGAACATGAAGCAAACACGTTCAGCACTCCAAGTGCTGGAAGGTGGTGGGCAGTCCTTTTCCAGTTCCGCCAGTGAAGCTCAATTTTAATCTCAGGTGGTAAAAGCTGAAAGGCCTCGTCTAACGAACGAAACAAATTCAGACGCGTGACCCGATCGGTGGAAGAGAATCAGAGGGCAACAGGGCTGTGGATTCAGCAAGCTGCAAAGGTTTGCAGCTGTGTAATTTTAGTTTCCCTGCGCTGGATGCCTTCTGCATATTAAACGCCGAGATTTCTATCTGCTGCTTGGCTAATAATGCCTGCTGACAGGCAGATTGTGTTCCAAAAATATATTTATTTTGACAGTGTGGAGCAGGACTATGTTACTGTTTGAGTTTCATCTGAATACTTTTGTCTGGTGCTGACAGAAAAGACGCGATTTTTGTAAGAGGGGCTGATTCTACTGCAGACCCCGAACCTTATGATAAGCTGGACGTGGAATAAAATGTCACCGCATGAAGGAGTAACCCCTTTGTTATGGGCTAGGTGGATGTTTACCATGTTCTTCCATCCCCAGTATAGTGAAATGGCCCCACTCAGGCTGTTGATAATCACAGTAGAGAGCATTCCCTGGTGAAATTATGGAAGAGGGCATTTCGGAAGTGCTTATGCGGCACCATGAAAGCAGATATTACCAAAAGACAGGAATAAAAAGAGAGAGGCCAGTCTTTAAAATTCTCATTCCTGTTTTCAGCACCTTCCAAACCCATGGCCACCACCATCTAGATGGACAAGGGCAACAGACACATGGGAACACCACCCCCTGGAATTTGCCCCCCAAACCACTCACCAGCCTGACTTGGGAATATATCGTTGTTCCTTCAGTGTCGCTGGGTCAAAATCCTGGAAACTCCCCCTTCCCAACAGTGCTGCAGGTGTACCCACACCACATGGATTGCAGCAGTTCAAGAAGGCAGCTCACCACTGCCTTCTCGAGGGCAATTAGGGATGGGCAATAAATGCTGGAACAGCCAGCAACGTTCACATTCCATGAATGGCTAAAAAAAGATTCCTAATGGCCTCACCCCTCCCTATCTCTGTAACCTTCTAGGGTCCCCGGAGATCGCCGCACTTCTCCAATTCCAGCCTACTGCGCACTCCCTATTTCCTTTGCTCCGCAACTGTTGGCTGTGCCTTCAGCTGTCTCGGCCCGAAACTTTGCAGTTCCCTCCCTGAACTTCAACACCTATCTAACTCTACCAAATACGCTCAGGCTAAATAACAGGTCAGAGATCACTGACCAGGGAAGGAGGTTTCCCCCTTGAAGTGGGGCTCTGAGGGAGCTTCGGATGTGGCTGCCTACAAATGAGAGCAATATTTAAGTTCTGGATGGGTATCATTGAGGAAGGCGGAGGAACTTATTTTGCTCAACATGCTTCTGGTGACTGAACAATATCGTTTGTGAACTGCATTGTTTTAGGAGCAGTTGCTTTTTTGCAACGCATGAGGCTTTTGCCATTTTTAAGACATTCAGGGGCTTGAGGTAAAGAATTGATGCAGCAATTTGCCATGATGTAATGGAGCCTGTACGCGCAGAGAATTTTCATTTCTGCTGATGCTCTGGAGCAGGCCAAACAATGGGGTAGGAGGTGGGGTGAAAACGAGACTGGCCGCTACCTTTCTGTTAAAGTCCTGCTCTCCCAGGCATTGCTGCGATGTAACTGAGGTGACACAGATGTCAATCATGAAAGCAAATTGCGCACTCTGCCGATCTGCAAGCAAAACAGCAGTGGTGTCCAAAATAATTGGTCACCATTAGTGTCAGAGCAGCCAATCTGCGCTCCTTTTGGGGAGAGTGAACAGTGTTTCTAACAGGACACATGAGCAAAGTGATGTTTTTGTACTCGGGCGCTGTACATGTCCTCGCTCTCGCATTTTGAATCCTCAATATTTTTAATGGAGAATGTGTTTCGCATTCACCCATTTCAAAATCACCCATTTATTGTTTGAAATGAAAGCAGAAAATGCTGGAAACACTCAGCAGAACTGGCAGCACCTGTCCTTGGATCCCAGGACTGTGCACTGAGCATATTATAAATGAAAGGCACCGTCATCCCAGAGGACCATAGGCTTTCTCATTAAAAAGAGGTGACTGATGGCGAATTTAACCCGAGGGTCACCATACCTCAGGTGAGGAGCGAGAGGTTGAGAAGGCAGGGGCTTCATGGATGACCTCAGCTGGTACAGGAATTGAACCCACGCTGTTGGTGTCACTCTGCATCACAAACCAGCCGTCCAGTCAACTTAGCTAAATGACACCACCCCCCCCACCACCGCCCCCCCTGCCTCCGACCTCTCATGTTATAAAGATTATTTGGACGCACTGGAGAAGGTGCAAAAGAGTTTTTCATAGAGAACACCAGAACTGAGAGGTTATACCTACCAACAAAAACTGAACAAGCGTGTGCTCTTGGCTGCAGGAAAGTGAAGCCTTGAAGATTACGAAAGGATCAGATATCGTAGGCATAGAGATGATGCTTTCACTTCTGGATGGGAGAGCAGAACTGGGGACCATAAATGTAACGTGGTCAGTAATAAATCCAATTGGGTATTCAGAAAAAAAAGCTTCTTTGCCCAGAGAGTGGTGAGACTGTGGAACATGCTAACAAGCAGCTGAGGTGCATTTAAGGGAAAGCCGGATGTGAAAGAAAGAAAGTTATGTAGACAGGATGAGATAGAGAAAGCTGGGAGGAGGCTCCTGTGGAGCAGGAACACCAGCCTGGGCATGTTTGGGCTGAATAGTCTGTCTCTGTGCTGCAAATTCTATGTAATGTAATCCTATGTTAATGATTCTTGGCAGTTCCAATCGCAGCGTGTATGGAGCATTCACTACCTTGAGTTTCAAGGCTGAGACACATTGCTGGGGCTTTTCAGTTTGGGGGGGGGGTCTTCGTGTTAAGTCTAACCTGGAACAAATCCGACCTGTACACAAACCTGATGTTGAACACAAATGAAGGGAAGCCAGCAAGAAATGAATTTGCAGCCAACTTATGAGTCTCTCTCTTCCATTCTTTCTGTTTCTAAACAGTGAGAGGAATGATTGCCTTTGAGATTTCCACTGTTCATATCACTTAACATTCATGTAATCAGCACCAGCAACTGTGCTTTGCTGTTCACAGACCGCTGATTGAAAGGCACGATTTTATGTCACAAGCATTGCTGTAATACTATTACCTAAATTTGGAGTGAACCATTTTAATAAAAAGCTCCAAGTGATGCTCTGTTTTTCTTAACTTATGTTCAATATTTAAATTTCATTGAAGATAGAACAAATGATAGAAGTAGAACAGGATGCGGGCTTCATTAAGAAACCGAACTACCTGAGAGTGTGGCTGCCAATTCATTTGGCTGGGGAGCTTTTCGTGTAATTAGGAGCGGCTCCTTTGAAAAATATCTGCTCCAATGTGTAAGTAGAAATTGTTTCTGAGCAATTGTTGGCCACAGCCAGCCATTTTCATCTCCCCTTGCTGTCGTGTCACTCATTTCTCAGAACCAAAGGTCTTTTTTCTTGGTGTGGTTACTGCTGTAATGCAGGAAATACAGCAACCAATTTGTGCACAGCAAGATCCCCAAAAAAAACACAACTCGATGATGGCCAAACAATCTGTTGTTAGTTGACGGATAACTCGGATGCTCTTCTTCAAATGCTGTTGCGGGACCCTTGAATGCAGAGGCAGTTTAATGTCTCATCCAGAAGATGACACACCAGACAGTACAGCACTCCCTCCGTATTGCAGTGAGGCATCAGTTCGGATCATGTGAAGCCTCTAGAGCAGGTCTCCTGGATCAGGAGCGAGTGTCCTACCACTGAGGTGAGACAGAGGTATGAGAATGGTAGAGGAAGAATTGAGGCAACCCATTATCCCTTCATCTGGTAAAGATGAGAAGCCCTTGTGGCGCAGTGGGTAGCGGCACTGCCTCTGAGCCTGAATTTCCCTGGATTCGAGTCCCAAAGCCAGTTCATAATGTGGCCAGAATTAGTATTAACCTGTAACTCCTTCCAACACATGCCAACAGCAGGCAATAAAATCAACAGAGATTCCTGGACAGCCATCTGATGGGAAGAATGTTGGAGCTTCTGCCATCACTATCCAAAACTACAACATGTATGTAAAAGTGCACATTACCACAACAACACAGATTTCGTGAGTGACCTTTAACACACCACCACCACCACTTGGGGAAGATGTTCTCTGGCTCAGAAATGATTTCTTGAGACCCAGGTGCTCTCTGACAACTAAGTTATTGAGACTGACAATGACATGATTGTTAAGTTAGGGAGAAATTTGTTGACTATTTTGACTTCTTGTAATTTGCCAGCCCTTTCTGCCCTGCATATGTGGTATTTACATCCTTCACCCACCCAGCCAGCACTCCACCATCAGCTCACACCAGATTTGCCTCTGTGTTGGGATTGGAACTGGGATGAGGTTGAGGTTGAGTTTGGGATTGTGATTGGGTTGAGGTTAATACGTAAATTATAAAACGACAGACCAAAGCACCTTTCATGATCTCAGGATGTTCCAAATTGTGGTGTGGGAACATGTCACCCAGATCTGCAGACAGCCAGGTCCCAGAAGCAGCAAGATAAAAGCAAAATACTGCAGATGCTGGAAATCTGAAACAAAAACAGAAAATGCTGGAAAAACTCAGCAGGTCTGACAGCATCTGTGGAGAGAGAAACAGAGTTAACATTTCGAGTCCGTACGACTCTTCTTCAGAGACAGCAATATGATAATGGCCAGACAATCAGTTTTAGTGATGTTGACCAGGATACCTGACCATCTTTGGGTGACTCACCTCCTGAATTCTCCAAACATTCCCACCATCTACAAGGCACAAGTCAGGGTTGTGGGAAATACTTTCTACTTGCCTTGATTACTGTAGCTCACGGGGCTGGACACGATCTGCTTGGTCGGCACCCCATCCACCATCTTATGCATTCAATTCCTCCATCACGGTGTGCCAAGGCTACCCTGCTTATTATCTACAAGACTCACTGCAGCAATTCACCAAGGCTTCTCCAACAGCACCTTCCAAACATAAGTGGAAAAGATCAGGCTTCATTGTGCTGACCGATTGGGAGGAATGACCACCCTGGACATTGTCTGCGCTCAAATAATGGAAGGCCAGATTGGGCAAAGCACCAGAAGGCAGCCAATTCCCATTCAACTGTCCCCCGGGCAACAGTTGGCACCTTGGTGCAGTGGAGAGAGGATTTGGGGATGTGTCAAAGAAATATGGAACAAATTTCTAACCCTCTTCTTACACTTGAAACATTCTTCTGCCTTTTATGAAAACAGGATCACCAATGCAGAACACATGTCTATGTTTAGTAAAATGCCAAATTAGAAACTTTAAATCATAACTGTTGAGCAGGCTACACAGGACGACGCTTGTCTTGCATGACCTTGCTGGAAGTTATTGAATTTCTGTGTGTTTACTGCTCGTTCCTGGGATCTATTTAGCCAAAGTGCCCAATTCAGCTTCAGTTTTTTTGATAGATTTCACAGTGGGAGACCACATTGCTCTTCAAAACTCAAAGGCTACCTCGTTTATTTCTTAAGCTGGAGTTGAATCAGTCGATTCATTCGCAAAATTATCGTTTGTCAGCTACAAGACTGCTTCAATAAAAAAAAACACACACACGTACACAGTAGTGGTTGGGAATTTATATAGTGCCTTTCATTACCACCAGAAGTATCGGAGTACTTTCTAACTCTATGGCTTTATCGAGCACTAACGCATTCTCATATCTCAGGTGAGTCACTGCTTCCGTGTGTAGGCTTGACAGCAGTTATTGTAACTGGGTTACTCACATGGTTCAAAGGGCAGAAGCCGTGTGGGACTAAGGAACAGACAGCACAGAGTAGCAGTAATAAAAACAAAAAACTGCGGATGCTGGAAATCCAAAACAAAAACAGAATTAACTGGAAAAACTCAGCAGGTCCGGCAGCATCGGCGGAGAAGAAAAGAGTTGACGTTTCGAGTCCTCATGACCTCTTCTCCGCCGATGCTGCCGGACCTGCTGAGTTTTTCCAGAGTAGCAGTGATTGGTTGATTTTTTTCAGACTGGATGGGATTTGATTTTAGGACCATGGCATTTTGTTTTCTGGTAATATATTCATGGCCGAGGATGGAATCTTCTGCTGTTGCTGGGGCCAAGCTTGGAGGTGGGAAGGGCATTTACTTAGGTGGGATTAGGCGGGCTACCTGAATCTGCTCCACCCACCTGCTGCCGCAGTTAGTCCCCGGGCAGAATGACCCAGGGTCGACCTTCCCGCCTCGCTGCCAAACTGAGACCCTTGAGTGGTCAGTTAGTGACCGCTTCAGGACCTCGTCCCATCGCCGCTGGGATTAAGCATGAGGTGTGGGGGCGGAGTCGCTGCTCGATCATATGGGCAATTGGTGCCTGAATGAAGGACTGGACATCGGGAAAGGGAGTCCTGCTGAAATCTACCATCTGCCTTGGCTTCCGAGTCCCCACCACCTTCTCCCCACTCCCCGCAACTCCCACCCTGCGAAATACATCCCCCACCAACCCTCCCCCCACCCCCTCCATGCCCACATCGCTTATTTTTGTCTTGGGTCGCTCCACGATCCTACGACCTTGGAGGATCTTCTTCCCGCAGTAGCCGTGAGCTCCTCGTTGGTGCTGCTGAGCGCGACAGCCGCTGGCCTCTGATTGGCAGGCGGCTCTTGGTAGGCGGGACCTCCGCCCCTGGCTTTTGATTCCAAAGGGATGGTCTCACCAATGCCTGTTTGGCTTGTGGTTTGGCGGGCCTTCCTGAAAAGGGGCACCGTGGATCTATCACCAGCTCTCCAGCCGGGAGGCGAGACCCCCAGTGCCTGAACAGGATTCCGCCCCTTGTCTATGGCACAGGGCAGAATTCCAAAGCTTGTGGATGCCACCAAAATCAGAAGCATACAGCAGGGCGGCAATGGACTTCTCAGAGGACGCTGGCAGACTGGTGCAATGGGTAGGCACATGGCAGATGCAATTTAGCAAAGCCATTCATTATGCTGGTGAGAATGAGGAGAAGCAACACAAGCCAAATGGTATCATTTTAAATGGGGTGCAGGGGCAGAGAGACCAGCGTTGGGGGTGGGGTGGAGGTGGGAGGGCGAGGGGCAGGGGGACAGTGGGGTG
This sequence comes from Carcharodon carcharias, assembly GCF_017639515.1. Taxonomy (NCBI): domain Eukaryota; kingdom Metazoa; phylum Chordata; class Chondrichthyes; order Lamniformes; family Lamnidae; genus Carcharodon; species Carcharodon carcharias. Next base: position 19,177,238 of record NC_054483.1, on the reverse strand, counting down.
TGGTGGTACACGTACACAAATCTTTGAAGGCGGCAGGACAAATTCCGGAGACTTCGACACCATCCCCCACCACCCCCCCCCCCCCCCCCCCCCCCACCCCATTAAAACGTGTCCAGGTCTCTGCTCCGTCATGGCTGCTGCCTCCTCGGAGAAAGAGGAGAGAAGGGAAAGAAAACGCGGATGAGTGGACAATTGCTCTTGGGATGGGTGATACGGCATACAAAGGCTTTAGCGCAGGTAAGCAAATACATGAAGAAGGAAGTCACGATGGGCGGGACTTCACTGTGCAGGATTGGTGGCTTTTTAAACAGAAGCGCAGATAACAAAAGCAAGGAAGCTGTACTGGATCATTACAAATCACTAGAAAGATCAAAGATGGGGTATCGTGTCCAATTCTGGGCACCGTAGTTTCAAAAATACATCATGGACTCAGGGGGAGTGTCAGAGGTTTACAAAGGAAACCAGAGAAGCCCAAATAGTTCTCATTACAACAGCTCCAGCAACACTCAAGAAGCTCGACACCATCCAAGATAAAGCAGCCCATTTAATTGGCATCCTATCCACCACCTTAGACGTTCATTCCCTCCACCAGTGACGCACAGCCGGAGCAATGTGTACCATCTACAGGATGCACTGCAGCAACTCAATGCAGCAAGCCCCTTTCGACAGCACCTTCCAAACCCATGACCTCTATCACCTAGAAGGACAAGAGCAGCAGACACATGGGAACACCACCCCCTTCAAGCTCCCCTCCAAGCCACTCACCATCCTGGCTTGGAAATATATCGCCATTTCTTCACTGTCGCTGGGTCAAAACCCTTCTAAAAAGCACTGTGGGTGTACCAATACCACATGGACTGCAGTGGTTCAAGAAAGTGGCTCACCACCACCTTCTCAAAGACAGTTAGGGATTGGCAACAAACACTGGCCTAGCCAGTGACATCCACACCCCATGAACGAATAAATTTAAAAAAGGCTTAAGGGGAGATTTGGTAGAGACGTTCCAACTCATGATGTGTTGTGATGTAGTAAATCAGGAGAAACGGTTTCCAGCGGCAGAAGAGTTGGTGACCAGAGGACACAGATTTAAGGTGAACCAGAGGCAAAGTGAAAGCACATTTTTTACGCAGTGAAAAATTGTGATTTGAAATGTGCAGTCTGAAAGCATTGTGGAAACAGATGCAACAGTAACACTCAGAAGGCAATCAGATAAATCCTGGAAGGGGAAAAGAGCAGGCAAGTGGGACGAATTGGATAGATCTTTCAAAGAGCCAGCACAGGCATGATGGCCGAATGGCCTCCTTCTCTGCTATAACATTCTATCATTCCACGATAGCCAGCATCAACTTTTAACCAACATGTGTCTTCCACCAGGGGTCTCAGGCAGGGGCAAGGAGCTGAAAACAGTGGAGGATAGTTTCCTTGCCTGCCTAACTCAAAGATCCCAATTCACCTACCTTAACATAAGCTGGGCTCAGGCAAGCAGCTTCCTTGAGTTGTGATATGAAATCGGACATAAAACAAGCTGGCTAACCCATGATCCTGGCTGCCCACCAAACTCCATTGCTTGCCGGTTGCACGCAAGTACATCATGCCGTGCACTTGCAAGGTTCCAAGTCCATCACCTGAGCCAACAAGGAAGGGCAGCCCATTGAGGCAACTCACCGCAGACTTTTATGAAGTTTCTCAAAAGGAGCACTGTGCTGATTTCTCAGTGATTTTCTTTCTGACTGTTTGCGAAGGCCCACAGATTACCAAAGCCCCAATAAATGCTATAATTACAACTTGCATTTATGTAGCACCTCTAACCCAGTAAAAATGACACAAGAGCAATTATCAAACAAAGTGACAATTGTTCCTGACTTGGAATTATATCGCCACTCCCTCACTGTTGCAGGGCCAAAATTACACTTGAGACTGATCCTGTTCTCATCACCGTACCATACAATTACAGAGCGATCACAGCACAGAAGGAGGCTGTTCAGCCCATCACGTCTGTGCTGGCACTTGTTTGGGTGAGTGCAGCTCAAGAAGCTTGACACCATCCAGGACAAAGCAGCCCGCTTGATTGGCGCCCCATACACCACCTGAAACATTCACTCCCTCCACCAGCGCACACTGGATGTACCATCCACAAGGTGCACAGCAGCAATGCACCAAGGCTCCTTCGACCGGACCTTCCAAACCCACCACCTCTACCACCTAGGAGGACAAGGGCAGCAGATACATGGGAACAGCACCACCTGCAAATTCCCCTACAAGCCACACACCATCCTGACCTGGATCTATATGGTCGTTCCTTCTTTGTCACTGGATTAAATTCTTTGAACTCCCTTCCTAACGGCACTGTGGGTGTACCTACACCACATGGACTGCAGCGGTTCAAGAAGGTTGGTCACCACCACCTTCTTAAGGGCAGTTAGGGATGGGAAACAAACGTTGGCCTAAGGCTCACATCCCCCAAATGAATAAAAAAGTAAAATCAAATCGCATAAGAAGATATCAGGGGCAAGTGGGCCAAAAGCTTGATCAAGTTGGTAGCTTTCAAAAAAGCAAAGAAAAATTTGAATGTATATAGTGCCTTTCATACCACCAAAAGTAAAATGCTTTACAGCCAATGAAGTGCTTTCTTTGAAGTCTAGTAACGCAGAAAACATGGTAACCAACTTGCGCACAGCAAGCTCCCACAAATAGCAATGTGATAATAAGCAGTCAACCTCCTATCGTGATATTGATTGAGAGCTAAATATTGGCCAGTACATTCTTCAGAATGGTGACATGGGATCTTTTACACCCGTCTCAGTTCAACATCTCATCCCAAAGACAGCCCACTGACCGTGCAGCATTCCCTCACAACTGCGCTGAAGTGTCGGCCTAGGTTTTTGTACTCAAGCCCCGCAGTGGAATTTGAACTCACAACTCAGAGGCAAGAGGGCTACTCACTAAGCCACAGCTGACCCCAGGTGAAGACAAACTTCAATGAGTCATATTCCATAGAAGTCTGTATGTGTGCCATGCTTATTTAATATGTGCATAAATGATCAGATCTGAAGAATTGAGGGAATATCGGCATTCTCTGACACTTTGAAAGTGGGAGGCATAGCAAGTTTATGACAGGAAGAGCAAAAGACAGCGACAGAGGATCAGGATGGGCAGGTGGAAGACAGAGCTCAATAAAACATAGGGTGACAAATGGGCTCCTTCATTTTGCATCTCGAGGTGGAGTACAAAAACAAGAGGATGTCAATGGACATTTACAAAACCTTAATTAATCCACGTTTGGAGTTGTGTGGGCTGTTGGAGCACCTCATTAAATCAAAGCAATTGGAAAGCTGTTAGATAATGCCACTCGGCAGGGATGGGAATTAGTCAAAGGTCTAACCAGCTCTTGTCTTCTCACTGGAGCTGAGAAGGTTGAGGGGGTGGCCTCATAAAAGCTCTTCAGACTGAACATAACACAACATAAATAGTGATATTTCCAGAGATCTATAGCAAGAGAGCACAAACTTGAGTCACATGAATTGAAAGAGGAGGGTAGAAAAATGTCTTTCCACATTAGTTGGTTAGAATATAGAGCTCCCGCCCATTAAGAAATATTTAGATATTCACTTGAGTTGCCATAGCCTCCAGGGCTATGGGCCAAGCACTGGAGAATGGGATTAGTGTTGTCAGATCTTTGTTGACCAGTGCCGAATGAAGGGCCGAATGGCCTCCTTCTGTGTGCCATAAACTTCTGTGAGTCTGTAAGTCATTGTTGAAGAAGAAAGGCTTAAATGAGGGCCAAGAAATGGACATGTTTAGAGAGGCTGGAAGAACGTCTTTCCACATTAGTTGGTTAGAATGTAGAGCTCCCTTCTGTAACTCATTGTTGAAGCAGAATGGTTTAAATGAGGAGTGAGAGATGGACACATTCAGGGAGGAAATTCCAGAGCTAAGGGTCTTGGCAGATGAAAGCACAGCCATCAATGATGGTCTGATTCAAATTGGGATTACACAAGAAGTGTGAATTGGAGGAGCACAGAGATCAAGGAGGCTTGTAAGGCTGAAGGAGATTTCAGAGACAGGGAGGGCCAAAGCCATTGAAGGATTTAAACACAAGGATGAGAATTTGAAAATAAACACTTAAATTTGTAGTTTTTGCCATGAGAAACTGGAGAACAAACACATACAAACATACGCAATTGGAGCAGGAGTAGGCCCCTTGGCCCCTCGAGCCTGCTCTGCCATTCAATAAGATCATGGCTGATCTGAATGTAACCTCAACTCCACATTCCTGCCTACCCCTGATAACCTTTCAACCCCTTGTTAATCAAGAATCTATCTATCTCCACCTCAAAAATATTCAAAGGCTCTGCTTCCACTGCCTTTTGAGGAAGAGAGTTCCAAAGACTCACAACCCTCTGAGTGAAAAATGTTTCCTCATCTCTTTCTTAAATGAGTGACCCCTTATTTTTAAACAGTGACCCCCTAGTTCTTGTGATTTTCAGCATGGTGCAGAGTAATAAGATTAGAATTCTTTAATAGTCACAAAATATGTGTTAACTTGATCCTTAACTCTAACCTGTTGACAAACTGTGATCAACTTCATTAAGAGACAATGATAAAAACAGAATTACCTGGAAAAACTCAGCAGGTCTGGCAGCATCGGCGGAGAAGAAAAGAGTTCACGTTTCGAGTCCTCATGACCCTTCGACAGAACTTGAGTTCGAGTCCAAGAAAGAGTTGAAATATAATCTGGTTTAAGGTGTGTGTGTGGGGGGGCGGAGAGATAGAGAGACAGAGAGGTGGAGGGGGGGGTGTGGATGTAAGGATAAACAAGCAGTGATAGAAGCAGATCATCAAAAGATGTCAACGACAATAGTACAATAGAACACATAGGTGTTAGAGTTAAAGTTGGTGATATTATCTAAACGAATGTGCTAATTAAGAATGGATGGTAGGGCACTCAAGGTATAGCTCTAGTGGGGTTTTTTTTTATTATATAATGGAAATAGGTGGGAAAAGGAAAATCTTTATAATTTATTGGAAAAAAAAAGGGAAGGGGGAAACAGAAAGGGGGTGGGGATGGGGGAGGGAGCTCACGACCTAAAGTTGTTGAATTCAATATTCAGTCCGGAAGGCTGTAAAGTCCCTAGTCGGAAGATGAGGTGTTGTTCCTCCAGTTTGCGTTGGGCTTCACTGGAACAATGCAGCAAGCCAAGGACAGACATGTGGGCAAGAGAGCAGGGTGGAGTGTTAAAATGGCAAGCGACAGGGAGGTTTGGGTCATTCTTGCGGACAGACCGCAGGTGTTCTGCAAAGCGGTCGCCCAGTTTACGTTTGGTCTCTCCAATGTAGAGGAGACCACATTGGGAGCAACGAATGCAGTAGACTAAGTTGGGGGAAATGCAAGTGAAATGCTGCTTCACTTGAAAGGAGTGTTTGGGTCCTTGGACGGTGAGGAGAGAGGAAGTGAAGGGGCAGGTGTTGCATCTTTTGCTTGGGCATGGGGTGGTGCCATAGGAGGGGGTTGAGGAGTGGGGGGTGATGGAGGAGTGGACCAGGGTGTCCCGGAGGGAGCGATCCCTACGGAATGCCGATAAAGGGGGTGAAGGGAAGATGTGTTTGGTGGTGGCATCATGCTGGAGTTGGCGGAAATGGCGGAGGATGATCCTTTGAATGCGGAGGCTGGTGGGGTGATAAGTGAGGACAAGGGGGACCCTATCATGTTTCTGGGAGGGAGGAGAAGGCGTGAGGGCGGATGCGCGGGAGATGGGCCGGACATGGTTGAGGGCCCTGTCAACGACCGTGGGTGGAAAACCTCGGTTAAGGAAGAAGGAGGACATGTCAGAGGAACTGTTTTTGAATGTAGCATCATCGGAACAGATGCGACGGAGGCGAAGGAACTGAGAGAATGGGATGGAGTCCTTACAGGAAGCGGGGTGTGAGGAGCTGTAGTCGAGATAGCTGTGGGAGTCGGTGGGTTTATAATGGATATTGGTGGACAGTCTATCACCAGAGATTGAGACAGCGAGGTCAAGGAAGGGAAGGGAAGTGTCAGAGATGGACCACGTGAAAATGATGGAGGGGTGGAGATTGGAAGCAAAGTTAATAAATTTTTCCAAGTCCCGACGAGAGCATGAAGCGGCACCGAAGTAATCATCGATGTACCGGAGAAAGAGTTGTGGAAGGGGGCCGGAGTAGGACTGGAACAAGGAATGTTCCACATACCCCATAAAGAGACAGGCATAGCTGGGGCCCATGCGGGTACCCATAGCCACACCTTTTATTTGGAGGAAGTGAGAGGAGTTGAAGGAGAAATTGTTCAGTGTGAGAACAAGTTCAGCCAGACGGAGGAGAGTAGTGGTGGATGGGGATTGTTCGGGCCTCTGTTCGAGGAAGAAGCTAAGGGCCCTCAGACCATCCTGGTGGGGGATGGATGTGTAGAGGGATTGGATGTCCATGGTGAAGAGGAAGCGGTTGGGGCCAGGGAACTGGAAATTGTTGATGTGACGTAAGGTGTCAGAGGAATCACGCTGTTGTTGTCTGGCGCACTGACCTCTACCTCGCGGAGGCTGAGCGTCAACTCGCAGACACTTCCTCCTACCTCTCCCTGGACCATGACCCCACCACTGAACATCAAGCCATTGTTTCCAGGACTGTCACTGACCTCATCTCCTCTGGGAATGTCCCTCCCACAGCTTCCAACCTGATAGTCGCCCAACCTTGGACGGCCCGCTTCTATCTCCTACCCAAAATCCACAAACAGAACTGCCCCGGTAGACCGATCGTCTCAGCTTGCTCCTGCCCCACAGAACTCATTTCTCGTTATCTTGACTCCCTTCTCTCTCCCCTTGTCCAGTCCCTTCCCACCTACATCCGTGATTCCTCTGACACCTTATGTCACATCAACAATTTCCAGTTCCCTGGCCCCAACCACTTCCTCTTCACCATGGACGTCCAATCCCTCTACACCTCCATCCCCCACCAGGATGGTCTGAGGGCCCTTAGCTTCTTCCTCGAACAGAGGCCCGAACAATCCCCATCCACCACTACTCTCCTCCGTCTGGCTGAACTTGTTCTCACACTGAACAATTTCTCCTTCAACTCCTCTCACTTCCTCCAAATAAAAGGTGTGGCTATGGGTACCCGCATGGGCCCCAGCTATGCCTGTCTCTTTATGGGGTATGTGGAACATTCCTTGTTCCAGTCCTACTCCGGCCCCCTTCCACAATTCTTTCTCCGGTACATCGATGATTACTTCGGTGCCGCTTCATGCTCTCGTCGGGACTTGGAAAAATTTATTAATTTTGCTTCCAATCTCCACCCCTCCATCATTTTCACGTGGTCCATCTCTGACACTTCCCTTCCCTTCCTTGACCTCTCTGTCTCAATCTCTGGTGATAGACTGTCCACCAATATCCATTACAAACCCACCGACTCCCACAGCTATCTCGACTACAGCTCCTCACACCCCGCTTCCTGTAAGGACTCCATCCCATTCTCTCAGTTCCTTTGCCTCCGTTGCATCTGTTCCGATGATGTTACATTCAAAAACAGTTCCTCTGACATGTCCTCCTTCTTCCTTAACCGAGGTTTTCCACCCACGGTCGTTGACAGGGCCCTCAACCATGTCCGGCCCATCTCCCGCGCATCTGCCCTCACGCCTTCTCCTCCCTCCCAGAAACATGATAGGGTCCCCCTTGTCCTCACTTATCACCCCACCAGCCTCCGCATTCAAAGGATCATCCTCCGCCATTTCTGCCAACTCCAGCATGATGCCACCACCAAACACATCTTCCCTTCACCCCCTTTATCGGCATTCCGTAGGGATCGCTCCCTCTGGGACACCCTGGTCCACTCCTCCATCACCCCCCACTCCTCAACCCCCTCCTATGGCACCACCCCATGCCCACGCAAAAGATGCAACACCTGCCCCTTCACTTCCTCTCTCCTCACCGTCCAAGGACCCAAACACTCCTTTCAAGTGAAGCAGCATTTCACTTGCATTTCCCCCAACTTAGTCTACTGCATTCGTTGCTCCCAATGTGGTCTCCTCCACATTGGAGAGACCAAACATAAACTGGGCGACTGCTTTGCAGAACACCTGCAGTCTGTCCGCAAGAATGACCCAAACCTCCCTGTCGCTTGCCATTTTAACACTCCACCCTGCTCTCTTGCCCACATGTCTGTCCTTGGCTTGCTGCATTGTTCCAGTGAAGCCCAACGCAAACTGGAGGAACAACACCTCATCTTCCGACTAGGGACTTTACAGCCTTCCGGACTGAATATTGAATTCAACAACTTTAGGTCGTGAGCTCCCTCCCCCATCCCCACCCCCTTTCTATTTCCCCCTTCCCTTTTTTTTTCCAATAAATTATAAAGATTTTCCTTTTCCCACCTATTTCTATTATATAATAAAAAAAAACCCACTAGAGCTATACCTTGAGTGCCCTACCATCCATTCTTAATTAGCACATTCGTTTAGATAATATCACCAACTTTAACTCTAACACCTATGTGTTCTATTGTACTATTGTCGTTGACATCTTTTGATGATCTGCTTCTATCACTGCTTGTTTATCCTTACATCCACACCACCCCCCTCCACCTCTCTGTCTCTCTATCTCTCCGCCCCCCACACACACACCTTAAACCAGCTTATATTTCAACTCTTTCTTGGACTCGAACTCAAGTTCTGTCGAAGGGTCATGAGGACTCGAAACGTCAACTCTTTTCTTCTCCGCCGATGCTGCCAGACCTGCTGAGTTTTTCCAGGTAATTCTGTTTTTGTTTTGGATTTCCAGCATCCGCAGTTTTTTTGTTTTTATCTCTGTGTTTAATTGACTGCCACTGCTCTTCAAGAAATGCCTACCTCCTTGAAGAAGTTCTGTTCCTCTCTGCGACAAGATTTCCGTATCTCTCTGTTGTCTTGCTCACCTTCGTTGCTTTCCATTTCCCTCCTAGTGTTTGACAAGGTGTTTACTAAAACCCGCTTTCACAGCCATATCTCCTTTCTCAGTGACTGTCTCCGTCTCCGACTTACCCCACGTGGATTTCAACTGAAATTCCACCCCTCATGTTTCGAACCCACCCAGGATTACAGGTATCTCCGGGACATAAAACGTTTCTCGGATTGCTGTTCCCGTCACATTCTGAAATCCACACTCAGTGCCATGCGCCGCCATATGAACACACTCGACCTCTCCCTCCAGCAGCACCGCCGTACCCTTTTTCAAAGCTGCGCGTGCCCCCAGTTTCATTTTATCCTTCGGCTCAATCGACGCCTCAACAAGAAACTTTTTCTCTTTCTCTCAAGTGCTAAGGAACGCAAGCTCCAACAACTCATCGACACCAACACCCATCTAGGACCCTCCACCACTGCCTGTCCCTCCGTCCCCACCCTTTCTTCCAATCCCAACCCCAGCCGTGTATTCACTATACCCCCTGACCTTCCCCTCTCCGATGCTGAACGTTCAGTGCTCAGCAAAGGACTTAGTTTCATACCCTTACGCCCTCACCTCAATGAATTTCGGGCTCGGCATGATACTGAACTCTTCTTCCGCCGTCTTCGTCTCCGGGCTCACTTCTTTGGGCAGGAGTCCTCTCCCAGTTCAACGGATCCTTTTACCCATCTCCAAATTCTCCCTCCACCTGGACCCCTCCCTCTGGATTCTTACCTTCTCTCGATCTTTTCATTGAGAACTGTCGGCGCGACATTAGTCGTCTCAATTTCTCTGCTCCTCTCACCCATTCTAACCTGTCTCTCTCTCAACTTACTGCACTCCATTCTCTCAGGTCCAAACCTGACATCATCATCAAACCCGCTGACAAGGGTGGTGCTGTTGTTGTCTGGCGCACTGACCTCTACCTCGCGGAGGCTGAGCGTCAACTCGCAGAAACTTCCTCCTACCTCTCCCTGGACCATGACCCCACCACTGAACATCAAGCCATTGTTTCCAGGACTGTCACTGACCTCATCTCCTCTGGGGATCTCCCTCCCACAGCTTCCAACCTGATAGTCGCCCAACCTCGGACGGCCCGCTTCTATCTCCTACCCAAAATCCACAAACAGAACTGCCCCGGTAGACCGATCGTCTCAGCTTGCTCCTGCCCCACAGAACTCATTTCTCGTTATCTTGACTCCCTTCTCTCTCCCCTTGTCGAGTCCCTTCCCACCTACATCCGTGATTCCTCTGACACCTTACGTCACATCAACAATTTCCAGTTCCCTGGCCCCAACCGCTTCCTCTTCACCATGGACGTCCAATCCCTCTAAACATCCATCCCCCACCAGGATGGTCTGAGGGCCCTTAGCTTCTTCCTCAAACAGAGGCCCGAACAATCCCCATCCACCACTACTCTCCTCCGTCTGGCTGAACTTGTTCTCACACTGAACAATTTCTCCTTCAACTCCTCTCACTTCCTCCAAATAAAAGGTGTGGCTATGGGTACCCGCATGGGCCCCAGCTATGCCTGTCTCTTTATGGTGTATGTGAAACATTCCTTGTTCCAGTCCTACTCCGGCCCCCTTCCACAACTCTTTCTCTGGTACATCGATGATTACTTTGGTGCCGCTTCATGCTCTCGTCGGGACTTGGAAAAATTTATTAACTTTGCTTCCAATTTCCACCCCTCCATCATTTTCACGTGGTCCATCTCTGACACTTCCCTTCCCTTCCTTGACCTCTCTGTCTCAATCTCTGGTGATAGACTGTCCACCAATATCCATTACAAACCCACCGACTCCCACAGCTATCTCGACTACAGCTCCTCACACCCCGCTTCCTGTAAGGACTCCATCCCATTCTCACAGTTCCTTTGCCTCCGTCGCATCTGTTCCGATGATGCTACATTCAAAAACAGTTCCTCTGACATGTCCTCCTTCTTCCTTAACCGAGGTTTTCCACCCACGGTCGTTGACAGGGCCCTCAACCATGTCCGGCCCATCTCCCGCGCATCCGCCCTCACGCCTTCTGCTCCCTCCCAGAAACATGATAGGGTCCCCCTTGTCCTCACTTATCACCCCACCAGCCTCCGCATTCAAAGGATCATCCTCCGCCATTTCCGCCAACTCCAGCATGATGCCACCACCAAACACATCTTCCCTTCACCCCCTTTATCGGCATTCCGTAGGGATCGCTCCCTCCGGGACACCCTGGTCCACTCCTCCATCACCCCCCACTCCTCAACCCCCTCCTATGGCACCACCCCATGCCCACGCAAAAGATGCAACACCTGCCCCTTCACTTCCTCTCTCCTCACCGTCCAAGGACCCAAACACTCCTTTCAAGTGAAGCAGCATTTCACTTGCATTTCCCCCAACTTAGTCTTTTGCTTTCGTTGCTCCCAATGTGGTCTCCTCTACATTGGAGAGACCAAACGTAAACTGGGCGACCGCTTTGCAGAACACCTGCGGTCTGTCCGCAAGAATGACCCAAACCTCCCTGTCGCTTGCCATTTTAACACTCCACCCTGCTCTCTTGCCCACATGTCTGGCCTTGGCTTGCTGCATTGTTCCAGTGAAGCCCAACGCAAACTGGAGGAACAACACCTCATCTTCCGACTAGGGACTTTACAGCCTTCCAGACTGAATATTGAATTCAACAACTTTAGGTCGTGAGCTCCCTCCCCCATCCCCACCCCCTTTCTGTTTCCCCCTTCCCTTTTTTTTCCCAATAAATTATAAAGATTTTCCTTTTCCCACCTATTTCCATTATATAATAAAAAAAACCCCCCACTAGAGCTATACCTTGAGTGCCCTACCATCCATTCTTAATTAGCACATTCGTTTAGATAATATCACCAACTTTAACTCTAACACCTATGTGTTCTATTGTACTATTGTCGTTGACATCTTTTGATGATCTGCTTCTATCACTGCTTGTTTATCCTTACATCCACACCCCCCCCTCCACCTCTCTGTCTCTCTATCTCTCCGCCCCCCACACACACACCTTAAACCAGCTTATATTTCAACTCTTTCTTGGACTCGAACTCAAGTTCTGTCGAAGGGTCATGAGGACTCGAATGGTCAACTCTTTTCTTCTCCGCCGATGCTGCCAGACCTGCTGAGTTTTTCCAGGTAATTCTGTTTTTGTTTTGGATTTCCAGCATCTGCAGTTTTTTTGTTTTTATTATTAAGAGACAATGATGTTGGATGGACAGAATATATATTTTTAAAATTTCGATGGGAAATTTACCACAAATTTCAACCGTGTCTAGTGTTCAGAGGTTGGCAGGGGTAGTGAATCATTTGGGATGTCCTGGGGTGGTGAAAGTTGCTATACGAGCATAGATTTTCCTTGTATTTCATTCAAGAGGCTTTTCTTTGTGGGTGAGCCCAGAAAGTGAGGGTCAACAAGCTGTTCAACCTCAAAGGGGCATTACAGCTGACCCTGATCCCTGTAGAGACTAATAACTTTTTAAAAGAGATGAATTTCCCAGCATGGAATCAGACAGAGGACAAAGTTTTAAGTTTTCAGACTTTTAGTGCAAAAGGAGACTAAAATCAACTTAGTCCAAACATTGCCTAACAGGCAACTCATACATCAAACTAAAGAAAAGGTACTTCCACATTAACTGATTGACGCCACAGAGATATGTCTTACAATTCTTTAGCTGTGCGCTGTACTTCAGGCAGCATTATTAGAACAAATCCAAAACAACTTGCAGCTCTTTCACAGGCTTCCGCCTCCCTGCCACATTCGATTGAAAGGTCTGGTGCCCTTCAAAAATCGTTCCACTCAGCCTGAGCCTTACAGGCCTAATTTTCACCAGCAAGGCTCGCCTTTGTGATTCCCTATGCCTTAAATTTCCAAGAGTCCCATCATTATTTTTCCCTTCCTTTGAAACAGAGTATGACCTCTTACAAGCACCCTGCTTGGATGTTAACACAAAACAGTCCTTCTGCTTCTCCACAGCAGCAGCTGCTTTGTCTCTCTCTATGTGTCTCAAAAAGCAGCTGTCCCTTCTTCTGTGAGTTACTGTATAAAGATGTGAAACTGTCACTTGATATTTCAGTAGCTTTCTGTTTAGATATTCTCCCCCACCCCCATGGCAACCAGATCACATGGGCATGGCTCCAATTGGAGATGTTTGTTAAGGACTCACTGTCCCTCCTTCAGAGCGTTCTATTTTGGCTTATGTTAAAAGAGACATTTTAAAACATAACCGGCTTGAAAAGTCCAGTTTCACTTCTCACTACCTTAATTTGACATCCACTAGTGGTCACTGGATAACCACTGGCAGTGGTAACCTTTATGAGTTTCACCCTCCTGAACCCAAAGTTACCAAGTCCAGTTGCAGCAGTCCAGCTGCCTGACATGGTTTCTTAACTGCAGCAAAACAGAAGCTCAAAGCAAGTGTTTAAATTGTCTGTGGTTCAACTTGAATGGTTTCTGCTAAATCAAAACCATCAGTAACTGCAGAACAGCCGGACGATAAAGTCATCAGATAAGCCTGGTTCAAGAACTAGAATAAAATCCACTTCCAAAAGAAACGGAGAAAATAAACCTGTCAATCAGGGGAACAACTCAAAACCCAGCAGTGCAATTAGTTGGAAATGACGACCTCCAACTGCACTGCAGTGGCTTAGTGCTAGCACTCTTGAGTCGGAAGGCTGTGGGTTCAAACCGCACTCCAGTGACTGGAGCACAACATGTAGGCTGACATTTAAATGGGATTGGAAGGGGTGGGAGGGGATGCCTTTTGGATAATTGCTTAAATTGGAACCCCAGTCACCATTTCAATGAAGAGCAGTGGCGATTTCCTGGTGTCCAGGCCAACTTTTGTCTGTCAATGAACATAATGAAGAAATCATTTTATCTGGTCATTATCTCATTACAATTTGTGGGAGACTGCTGTGTGCAAATTGGCTTCTGAGTTTCCTCTAGTACAACAGTGACTACACTTCAAAAGTGCTTCACTGGCTGTAGAACATTTCAGGGATTCCTTGAGGTCATGAAAGGCACTATGTAAATGCAAACCTTTTCTTCTTCTGCTATTGCTTGAAGTGATGTAAATCCAAATCAGGAACAACAGAGTGGATTAAACAGTGTCAATGCTCGGTCTTGTTACATTCCTGTCTGCCCAACTAGAGGGGGGTTTGCCCCATGCACTGGTCAATACTTTATAACTCAACCACTGAAAGAGATGATGTTACAATCTATCTCGTTGCTGCCTGTGGAGCCTTGAGGTGCAAAACCCCTCTGCTGCACCTCCCTGCCTGTGTCCACTTGAAAGTAGTTCATTGGCCTGCTGAGGTTTTGAAAGGTGCACTGAAAGCGCAAGCTCGTTCAAGCTTTCCTTTGCGTCAGGTTAATACTGTTGACAACTCCTTTACAGCATGTTAGCCATTGCATTAAATTAGTACAGATGTCAGTTTAACGCTTCATTAACCAGTGCACAAAGTAATGGCAGGGAAAGTGAGGAACACAAAGCTCACAGAGTGGGGCAATTGCCAAAATCAAGAATGGAACGAAAAAAAAAGCAGTTTCTTTTCGCAAATTTGGATAAGGCCAGATACAGCCCAAAGGTTACCTGCGGACTCTGTGCTTTCCTACAGTGAATGCAGCACTGAGGAGCTTTTGAATAAAGAAAGAAAGATTTCGGGCCTCTTTTACTCAGTAGGCACTGACAGCATATTGCAGATATTCTTGGACATTTATCACCCATCCTCTTCCCTTGTGTTCGTTTGTTTTTTGCAACCTGAATCATTAATGGAGTGCTGCACTTTAGGCTGTAAATCAACTATTGCAGTAGGGAACACAAGGCACTCACTAACTTCTGATTACAGGTCTGACAACTGCAACTAAAGCAGCAGCTTCATTTACATCTCAAGAGAAAATAATGCATTGATTGACACTGCCAGAGAGAGATACAGAATGGCTTGAGAAGGCATGGCTGCTTTAATCCCATTATATAGCAGTTCATTCTCGGCCAGCTGCCTGTTTTACAACACCATGCCCACCGAACACGGCGTCACCGAACACCAGCGTCGACGTGTTCGCCGGCGTGAGCCCTACAATATGGCGCGATCGGTTTCCCGCCGGCGTGTTTTATAACAGCACGTAAGCGATATGCACTTGGCAGGCTGCAACTCGTTCAGGACTTCAAGGTTTGTTTGCCTACCTTGCTTCGGTCAGCACTCGCAGTCATGAGCGCCAGGCTTCACGGACAGCACCACATCCCTTTCAGGGGACCTCACGGGTAGGTCTCTACCTATCAAATCAGCCCTATGTGGGTGGCTTTTCCATGTCTGCAGGGCAAGGCCTTGATGGCGAAGGGGGAGAAGTGGCCTCAGGCAAGGGAAGAGGCTGCAGGGCAAGGGCTGTACTGATGTTGGAGGGTAAACCAGGGTGTGTGTGGGGGGACACATGTTGATCTGTGCAAGTGGCCTCAAGATGGTGAGGGCTGAGGAGGCAGCCTCCAGAGGGAGATGAGGCCAGATGGACATGCGAGGGTGTGTGTGTGTGAGAATGGGTGGCAGTGAGTGAGGTGCCAGTGAGTGTGTGATGGGTTTGGGTGTGTGAGATTAGAGTGCTGAGATGGTTGCCATATCCTGGCTGCATGGATGAGATCATGCACCCTGTATGTGTGTTGGATGGCCGATCTTTTCTGTGCAGCATTGGCACTGACCACCACTGCCATCGCCTGCCAAGCTGGACTGGTAATGTTGCTGCCCCTCCAGAGCGGGGGTAGAGGACATCACAGTGGGGCCTCCATGGCATTCAAAAGATGCACGAGGGCTGTAATCTTGCCTTTCGGGGCCATGTCTCCCTTGCTGCAGTCCTGGGCTGGAAGCACTGAGCACGGCTGTACTTTAAACGTGGTGCTTGGCCGGATGTAGTGGTGAAGTATTGGCGTGACAGGTGAATCGGAGCCCGCCCACTATGGGAACGGTGTGCTTCCCAGGAATGCATAAATAATGCGGCTGGTTTGGGACGAAACTGCATGAAAACCCACCATTGTGGCCGGCGAGTAAAACAACATTTTATCTGCCCGCTACCACACTTAGTGCAAATGTGGGATGATTCCACCCTCCCAGGACAGGTACAGCACGGGGTTAGATACAGAGTAAAGCTCTCTCTACATTGTCCCCATCAAACACTCCCAGGACAGGTACAGCACGGGGTTAGATACAGAGTAAAGCTCTGTCTACACTGTCCCCATCAAATACTCCCAGGACAGGTACAGCACGGGGTTAGATACAGAGTAAAGCTCCCTCTACACTGTCCCCATCAAACACTCCCAGGACAGGTACAGCACGGGGTTAGATACAGAGTAAAGCTCTCTCTACACTGTCCCCATCAAACACTCCCAGGACAGGTACAGCACGGGGTTAGATACAGAGTAAAGCTCCCTCTACACTGTCCCCATCAAACACTCCCAGGGCAGGTACAGCACGGGGTTAGATACAGAGTAAAGCTCCCTCTACACTGTCCCCATCAAACATTCCCAGGACAGGTACAGCACGGGGTTAGATACAGAGTAAAGCTCTCTCTACACTGTCCTCATCAAACACTCCCAGGACAGGTACAGCACAGGGTTAGATACAGAGTAAAGCTCCCTCTACACTGTCCCCATCAAACACTCCCAGGGCAGGTACAGCACGGGGTTAGATACAGAGTAAAGCTCCCTCTACACTGTCCCCATCAAACACTCCCAGGGCAGGTACAGCACGGGGTTAGATACAGAGTAAAGCTCCCTCTACACTGTCCCCATCAAACATTCCCAGGACAGGTACAGCACGGGGTTACATACAGAGTAACATTCCCTCTACACTGTCCCCATCAAACATTCCCAGGACAGGTACAGCACAGGTTAGATACAGAGTAAAGCTCTCTCTACACCGTCCCCATCAAACACTCCCAGGACAGGTACAGCACAGGGTTAGATACAGAGTAAAGCTCTCTCTACACTGTCCCCATCCAACACTCCCGGCTGGAGTTGGGCAGAAGCACTCATTTTGCAGAACGAGGCAGTAGTCTTGCCTAGGAAGATGGTGAGCTCACAGGGAGCGTTAGGTATTTGGTGCAGGGACAGCCGGTGATTGTCCATCAATCAAAAATCAAAGGGAAGGGATCATGGTTTGTGGCAGACAGTTTTTCAGCCTGCATTTCCCACCAGCAGCATTCCTCGCTGAATTCAGAAGCATCCCTCTAGCCTGCCATACTGAGCAGGCGAGTTCAAACACAATCGCCATAAAGCTCCTTAAAATTCAATCATATGCACCCATTCCCCCTACACCCTATTACATAAGAGTTCAATTTGAACAAACATCCGAGTGAGCATGCCAGTTACAACAAAGTTGGCAGTCGGTGCCGATTCAGATACGTTCAGGATTAAGGTCGCTCCATATTCCTGTTGTGGGAGGCCCCAAGCAAAGACAGAGAGATTTCCATCCCATTATATCTTGCTGTGTTGAAATCCGGGTCTCAGGTGAGCAGGAACCACTCTCTATGTCATTCTGTGTCATTTTAACACTCCCACTCACTTTATGCTAAATTTCCTCTTCAGTGCCTGTGAAGCAAATGCTTGGATTTCGAATATTCTGGTGCAGATGGGTCTTGGTACTGTTCCTGGTACTGAGAGATTCCCCCAACATGAGCTCAAACACAACGTGACAGAGAAGAATATTAAGTTAGAAATAAGCAAGGAAATCACATGGAATGTTTTTGTGCCAACATTGTGAATTATAGGAAGAAAGGGCTTGCATTTTAGTTCTCATTGTGACTTCACGACACTTTGCAGCCAAAACTGTTGGAAGGTAGGAAAAGTAGCAGCCAATTTATGGATAATCAGTCTCACAAACAGCAATTAAGCAGTTGACACCACCAACGCACAACGACAGCAGTGTGTAAGATCTTTTTTTCATTCATTCACAGGATGTGGGCATCACTGGATCGTTCCAGTCTCTGTGGTGTAGGTACACCCACAGTGCTGTTAGGGAGGGAGTTCTAGGATTTTGACCCAGCGACAGTGAAGGAACGGTGATATATTTCCAAGTCAGAGAGGTGAGTGGCTTGGAGGGGAACTTCCAGGTGGTGTTATTACCATGTGTCTGCTTGCCCTAGTCCTCCTAGGTGGTAGTGGTCATGGGTTTGGGAGGTGCTCTCTAAGGAGCCTTCATGAGTTCCTACAGTGCATCTTGTAGATGGTACACACCATTGCTGCAGTGCGTCGGTGGTAAAGTGAGTGAATGTTTGCAGATGGGATGACAATCAAGTGGGCTGGATGGTGTCAAGCTTCCTGTGTGGTGTTGGAGCTGAACTCATCCAGGCAAGTGGGGAGTATTCCATCACACTCCTGACTTGTGCCTTGTAGATGCTGGACAGGCTTTGGGGAGTCAGGAGGTGAGTTACTCACCACATGGTTCCTAGCCTCTGACCTGCTCTTGTAGCCAATATATTTATATGGCTAGTCCAATTCAGTTTATGGTCAATGGTAGCCCCAAGGATGTTGATAGTGGGGGATCCAGTAATAGTATAGCCATTGAACATCAAGGGGTGATGGTTGGATTCTCTCTTGTTGGAGATGGTTATTGCCTGGCACTTGTGTGGCGCGAATGTTACTTGCCACTTGTAAGCCCAAGCCTGGATATTGTCTAGGCCTTTGGACATGGACTGCTTCAGTATCTGGGAGTTATGAATGGTGTTGAACATTGTGCAATCATCAATGAACATCCCCACTTCTGACCTTATGATGGAAGGAAGATCATTGATGAAGCAGCTGAAGATGGTTGGGCCAAGGACACTACCCTGAGGAACGCCTGCAGTAATATCCTGGAACTGAGGTGATTGACCTTCAACAACCACAGCTATCTTCTTTTGTGCTAGATATAACTCCAACCAGTAGAGAGTTTTTCCTCTGATTCACAATGACTCCAGTTTTGCCAGGACTCCTTGATGCCAGCTTGGTCCTTGATGTCAAGGCCAGTCACTCTCACCTCACCTCTGAAGTTCAGCTCTTTTGTCCATGTTTGAACAAAGGCTGAAATGAGGTCAGGAGCTGAGTGGCTCTGACGGAACCCAAACTGAGCGTCAGTGAGCAGGTTATTGCAAAGCAAGTGTCACTTGAATGCACTGTTGATGACCCCTCTAGCACTTTACTGATGATGGAGAATAGACTGATGGGCCGGTAATTGGCTGGATTGGATTTGTCTTGCTTTTTGTATACAGGGCATTTCTGGCATTTTTCCACATAGCCGGGTAAATACCATTGTTGTAGCTGTACTGGAACAGCTTGGCTAGGGGCGTGGCTATTTCTGGAGCACAAGTCTTCAGTACTATTGCCGGAATATTGTCAGGGCCCATAGCCTTTGCAGTATCCAGTGCTTTCAGCCATTTCTTGACATCATATGGTGTGAATCAAATTGGCTGAAGACTGGCATCTGTGATGCTGGGGCCTCCGGAGGAGGCTGAGGTGGATCATCCACTCGGCATTTCTGGCTGAAGAATGGTGCAAATGCTTCAGCCTTATCTTTTGCACTGATGTGTTGGGCTCCTCCATCATTGAGGATGGGGATATTTATGAGTTGTTTAATAGTCCACCACCATTCACAACTGGATGTGGCAGGGTTGCAGAGTTTAGATCTGATCCGTTGGTTCTGGAATCACTTAGTTCTGTCTATTGCTCGCTGCTTATGCTGATTGGCATGAATGTAGTCCTGAGTTGTAGCTTCACCAGGTTGACACCTCATTTTTAAGTATGCCTGGTGCTGCTCCTGGCATGCCCTCCTGCAGAGGTTACAGATTGTGGTTAAGTACAGTTCTGCTGCTGCTGATGGCCCACAGTGCCTCATGGTTGCCAAGTCTTGAAACCTATCCCATTTAGCACGATGGTAGTGCCACACAACACAATGGAGGTATCCACAATGTGAAGCTGGGACTTTGCCTCCACAATGACTGTGCGGTGGTCACTCCTACTGACACTGTCATGGACAGGTGCATCTGCAGCAGGCAGGTTGGTGAGGATGTGGTCAAGTATGTTTTTCCTCTTGATGGTTCCCTCACCACCTTTCGCAGATTCAGTCTAGCAGCTGTGTCTTTTAGGACTCGGCCAGCTCAGTCAGTAATGGTGCCACCAAGCCACTCTTGGTGATGGACATTGAGGTTCCCCACCCAGAGTACATTCTGCACACTTGCCATTCTCAGTGCTTCCTCCAAGTGGCGGCACGTGGTAATCAGCAGGAGGTTTCCTTGCTCATGTTAGACTTTGCCATGAGACATGAAGTCCACATTGAGGACTCCCGGGGGAACTCCATCCTGACTGTATACCACTGTGCCACCACCTTTGGTGAGTCTGTTCTGAGGGTGGGACAGGACATACCCAGGAATGGTGATGCTGGTGTGTCTGTTATGATTCCATGAGTATGACTATATTTCTTTACTAGTCTGTGAGACAGCTCTCCCACTTTTGGCACTAGCCCCCCCCAGTAAAGATGGCATTGCAGGGTCTACAAGGCAGGTTTCCCATTGCCATTTCTGGTGCCTAGGTTGATGCTGGGTGATCTATCCAGATTCATTCCTTTCAGTCATCAGAGCAGTTTGATACAACTGAGTGGCTTTGCTGTAGAGTCAGATAAACCAGACCAGGTAAAGACAACAGATTTCATCCTCTAAAGGGCATTCATTTTTATGACAGTTGACAATGGTTTCATGGCCATCATTAGACTTCTAATTCCAGATTGCTACTGAATTCAAATTTTACCACCTGTCTTGGTGGGATTCAAACCCAGGTCCCCAGAGCATTACCCTGGGTTTCTGGATTACTAGTCCAGTGACAATACCACTATGCTACTGCCTCCCCATAGAATGCACTGCAGAAACTCACCCAGGCTCCTTAGACAGCACCTTTCAAACCCATGGCCGCTACTATCTAGAAGGACAAGGGCAGCAGACACATGGGAACACCACCGCAGGAAGTTCCCCTCCAAGCCACTCACCATCCTGACTTGGAAATATATCGGCCGTTCCTTCACTGTCACTGGGTCAAAATCCTGGAACTCCCTCCCTAACAGCACTGTGCAGCAGTTCATGAAGGCAGCTCACCACCACCTTCTCAAGGGGCAATTAGGGAAGGGCAATAAATGCTGGCCCATCCAGCAAAGCCCATATCCTATGAATGAACTGAAAAAAATGAATCTGAAATGTTAGGGGGTGCAGGTGTGGATGGGCACACAGGACCCCAGTTAAAAATCTTAACAGAAGGCCAATATCATCCAATAGTACAGTAGCCCCTCGGAACCGCACTGGGAGAGTCAGTCAAGATTAAACGGAGGTCTCTGGCGTGGGCCTCAAACCCACATCATTCTGGCTCAGAGGTTGGAGTGTTACCTGTCGAGATGCAGCTGACACCTTCGCTAATTCTTGGGAGAAAGGACATTGGAGGGAACAGTTTAAACAGAAGCCAGCGAATGGAGTAATGCAGCCCAAAGCAATGCAATCATTGGTTGACATGGTGAAGAGCACTGAAATGCTCTTCTGTCTTGTGGGTACATGAGATCAAGGAGACACAACTGAAAATGAACCAGTAAACTAATGTGCATGTTGCCTAATGGCGACTCAGGTGTCAACCATGATCTACAATCTGGTGGTCTCTTAGCAGAACATAATTTCAGAAATGCATAAGCACAATTCCCTCATTCCAGGCTCCTCTTCCTTAAAGCTTCTGTTGTCAAATCCAAGGCTTGTGGCAATTACAACATATGGCTGCATTTGGGAACTGGTTGGCACAATTTACTGCTCAGTCATAATTCTGATGATGGAAAATGCACTTTGTATAATTAGCACTCCGTTTGTGTTTAATATATGTCAAAATTCACTCTGCTTTCGTTCATCTGGATGCAGAGGAAAGGATATTTTATTTCTGCCATGGATACTTTCCAAGGTTTATATTTCTTCCCTTCCAATTTCTATCCTTCTCTGCTGAAAGTGCAGATTCCTATTGGGCTTCTGTTCAATCTGCCCTCCAGTACAGGTGGCAGCCTTGCTCCTGAGTCGAAAGATTGTGGGTACACAGTAACCCTCCAGAAACCTGAACACAAATTGTCCGCTGACAAGTCTGTGCACAGTTCTGAGGGAATGTTGCACCGTTGGGGGCGTTTTCTTTCGATTGAGAGATTAAACCGAGGTCCCTTCTGAGCTCCCGAGGAGGTAGTGGCAAGCCACCTTCTTGGACTGCTGCAGTCCGTGTGGTGAAGGTACATCACGTTGCTGTTTGGCGGGAGGGTGCAGGGAGCGGTGGGAGAGCAGTACTCCCAGGATTTTAACCCAGCAATGATGAATGAACACTAATACTTGCCCAAGTCAGAATGGTCTGTTGGTTGGAGGTGATGCTGGTGTTCCCATGCATCTGCTGCCCTTGTTCTTTTGCATGCTGGGGTCACCGGTTTGGAAGGTGCTTTTGAAGGGTCCTGACGATTTGTTGCAGTGCATCTTGGAGCTGGTGAACACTGCTGCCACTGTGCACTGGGGCTGGAGGCAGTGAATGCTTAATGCCTTTCACGGTCTCAGCAACAGATTAATTTGCGTTCCCATCCCTTGGAAGCATCATGCACAATTGCATTCACTCTGTCGTTTATGCAAATGGAGCAGACATTTTACATGTAACAAGGACCCTTGAGCAAACTTGAAATGCGACCAGTTGATCCAGTTTTGTTGGTGGCGTCGGTTGAGGGAAGCACATTGACCAAGAGAATTCCCTAGTCTACTTTCAGCACTGCTATGAGGCTTTTCGATATCTGTCTCTGAACCAAGGCTTAAGTTTCACTTCAAAGGATTCTGACAAAGCAGCAATGACTCGGTGCTGCCAAAAGTATCAGCCACTTATAAGCATAATCAGGCTAACCCTTAAATATGTCAAGCATGTAAAACAGGATATTTCATGCATTGGTTTAACATTGAGGAAAACTCTGCAGGACAGATTTTCATGGTGTTAGAAACTAAATATATTTTAAGGAAGTTGTATTTGTATTTGTGTGTGTTACGAATCTTTAATTTTAAGTTTTGGCTTTAAATTTAAGTAAGTTATATGTTTTATTTGTGGGTTAAAAGGGTGAAATAGGGTCTAGTTTCATTTTAAATAATGGGCCTGCAACTCTGTGGGTTTGTTTGCAAACCTGAATTTTTAATGAGATTTTACGACTCTTGAAGTGGTTTAGGAAAGTTAAAACAAAGTAGAAAAACTGGGGCTGTTGCCTAGCAACAGGAGGGCCACAGGTATAAAGAAATAGAAAGCAGTTTGAGTTGGTGATTATGCTGTAAGATGAAGGAAGCTGTTTAAGTCTCTCTTCAGCTGGGCATATGAGCAATTTGCTGAGGAAAATAAGTCGGAGAATCTTAGATGAGTTGCTCTAAAGTTAAATTAAAAGTGAATGTCGAGTGAGTTCTGGATCTCAAGGGAGTTACCTAGTTGGCAGTAGTCTACTGGGAGAGGGAACTGCAGGGAGCAGGTCCTAAAGTAAAAAGAGAAAGATTCTAAGAAGATCTTTAAGTTACATCAGAGGACAAGGATGCAAATCCTGTTCAGCTGAAGTGAAAGGAGCAGAGGCAAAGGCTCTGAATTAAAGAGAGAAAGCTGCAGGAAGCAAACTCAAGGCAAATTGGGCTTGCAAGAAGCCCAAAGATCTGAGGAGACAGCCAAAAGTTGGTGACTCCTGACTATGGGGATGTGAAGCAGTGGTGTTCTGTTGTCAAGGCTGAGTATCTGAGAAAGAGAGTGCATGGAAGGCAAAGCTTGAATACACGTGGCAGTCCAGGGGAGAGGAGCATCGGAAGGAGAGTTAGAAACTCTGGATGTGGACACTTGCAGAAGGCATCCAAGGAAAAGCATTGTTTGAGCTAAGTTTCCAAAGCAAATTATTTGATAATCGAGATCGGAAACCCTCATGTGAAAGAAGGAGTTCAATGAGACTGGTTGGTTCACGACATTATAAGCACCAGGGGGACATTGATGGGAGATCCGAGTATCTGTTTGAGGTGACACCTGTCAGTTGTTTCAGAATGTGGTGTGTCTCATCACAGGTCACCTATTGGTTTACATGGACTATGTACTAACTGTGAACATTAGAGTATAAGATAATTTTTGTAACTTGGGTTATCCTTATGAATCTGTTTATATCTGTAAAGGTATGGTTGTGGGTGAAGGAGTATTATAATATAGTTAATCTTTTCTTGTTTAATAAATGTTTTATTCTTTTGTTAAAATTTCATTAGCTGACTCCTGTAACTCTGTTCAGTTGCTGCCCCCATGTTTCTAAACAATAAAATATAAGTTAGGATCTATCAAGCCAGGTTCTACTCTGGGATCTGACTTGTCCAGTAATAACATCAGTTGGGATCATAACACTGGAGTCCATGGATATTTAAAAATAGCAGGTGGGACCAGGTGTGGAAGTCCCACCTCCATTTTCAACACATCTAACTTTTGCTGTTGGAGAAACCCAAACTCAACAGGGCCATTTGAACTTAATGCTCAGTTCAAACAGACCCCATCTTGACTGCTCCAAGGGCCTTAAGCAGCAGTGTGGGAGTCACAAATTGATGGAGTAGCACTCTTGATGGGCAGATAAGGTCTATACAACTGTAATGATCTGAAGGTTTTTCAATCCCCCACTCTTTAAGCAATAAAGAAGGCTGCAGTTAAAAAAAAACCTTTTGACTGACAGGCCATCTGGTGCAGGTTATAAAAAACCATTAACATCTGGTTGTGCAGTTTCAATAGAGTTCTTTGTCAATATTTCCCCAAGGGGTAACATTATATCATTGTGAATGCATGGTTGAGTTTCAAAAGCTATATTTATCTCAGCAAGGGGTCCTGAGTTCTGAGTTTGATTGACAGTTTAAAGAGGCTAGTCAAGGATTAGCTGTCTTTGATGTGAGTTCTGAATAGACGTTTGTCTTTATAGGAGATTAACCACTTGAGGACATTTAAAGCTTTGAATTGATTTTATGAAGGAGTTTTTTCACTATTAAGTGTTTATGAGTGAGAGGTATATTAGATTGTTAGAAGTTTATTTTTGTTTAATCTCCCCAAGGCTCCTAAGGTCTGCCTCTGGTGGATATTGAGTGAGTGGCTGTGGATGGGGTAGGAGAGGGGGAAAGCTTATCGGGGGTAAGTGGGAATGTGGAGTTGAGGTCACAGTCAGATCAGCCTCGAGCTTATTGAATGGCGGAGCAGGCTCGAGGGGCCGAGTGGCCTACTCCTGCTCCCGACTTGTATGTTCGGATGCAGGGGGTTGTGTGGGGGATAATGAGTTGACATTGAGTTGGCACGGAGGTATGGGCAGACATGGGTTAGGTGAGAGGGTGCAATGTTGAGGGCTAAAGGGCTAAACAGCTTCTGAAACAACTGGGCCCTTCTAACTAGTTCAGCTCGGCACTTGCCTGCTCCCATGGCTGACCGGGCTTTGCTTCTGGTGTCAGTGGGCCCTGACTCCAACCGCCACCCACTACCCCCACTGGAGCAAGATTCACGCATCTCGGGGTACCTTTTAACCGAGGCGGGTCCCTCGAGTCGGAAAATTTCCCAACTCGAGCTCCTGCCTCAGTAGCCAAAATCCGGCCCTGTATCTCTCTCTGTCTTCCCTCTCTTCAGGGCTATCTAACTCAAGCGTGGCATCACCTCTTGACTTACCTCATCATCTCGCTCTCTCTCCCTCTCTCTCTCTCTCGGTCCGACCTTGGTGATTGATATCCTTATTTTGGGCCTTGGCTCTATCTCAATAAAGACTCAGATTCCTGAAGACACCTGTTCCTTCATTTGTGAGAATTGTAGGAATGGAGTGCGGATGAGGCCAACAGTTGAGGAAAGAAATCAGAGTTGGAAAGGGTTATCTGTGATTTTATCCGTGTTGCAGTTTTGAACTAACAAGACTTATAAATTGCTGTATCAGTAACCTTCAGAAATGAAAGGCTTGTGGCACCTGTGAACTGTGGGAGATTTGTGAAAATAAGCTGCAATTCCAAAAGTATCTTAAAAGTACGATCGGTAAAATAATTTTAACAGCTCTGCCAGGAAGACATGACTGTCTATAAAATGTCAAGGTTTTTATAGTAATTTGTTAAAAAAAAAACAGTTGATCTTGCAAATTCAGCATCTGTTGTTGCTTCAGTATCCCTGGCAGGATTCTCACTCCGCAACATGTCGTTAACCGTACAGGAACATTACTCTGCCGAAACTTTCCCTTCTCTCCTGGCCGTGATTCGGCCTGTCACAGAGCAGTTCTAAGTGAGCAGGAGGCCCACAGCACATGGATGGTTCGGCTTCACCCTGTGCTCAAAGCCTCACCTCACACAGTGACCTCCTTAAGCAGCCGGTGGTCCAGCGCTTCACACAGTGACCTCCTTAAGCAGCCGGTGATCCAGCGCTTCACACAGTGACCTCCTTAAGCAGCCGGTGGTCCAGCGCTCCCAATGGCTCAGCTAATTGACACACGGGGATGAGCTGAGCCTGTTCAAACCAGGAAGATTTGCCAAGCCAGGGATTCAGTGGCCGAGGTTGAAATGCTCAACTCATTTACAAGATGCCCGGATATGCGCCTGCAAGGCTAGGGACCAGGCACTGGAAAGCGAGGATTAAAAGTAAGCGGCGAGCTTCTGTTTTCTCTTTTTATAGCTGGCACAGACATGATAGGCTGAACCCCATCTTTCTGCACAGTCACTTTTCTCTGGTTCTATGGTTAAAATTCCAAAGTTCAATCCCTCAGCTTGCTAAGTCACCGTGCAAGCATTCTTCCCTCAACCATGCACACCAGAAAAAAAATTCACTATTCATTCATTCGCCTACCAAACTGTGTGCAAATTGGGTAGAAAGCAGTACGAGCAAGGTACAGATAGCCCTAGTGGGGGTGGGGTGGGTGTCCCTTGCTTGTCCTGCTTTCTACCCTCAATTAGCCCATCCCTTAGATAATATCACCACCTTCAACACCTCTTTGTCCTATTGTCTATGACATCTTTTGGTTATCTCTACCTATCACTGGCCCTCTATCCAGCTCTTCTTGCCCCAATACTGCCCCCCCCCCGCCTTAAACCAGCTTATATTTCACCCCTTTTCTATTTTTCCTTAGTTCTGTTGAAGAGTCATACGGACTTGAAACGTTAACTGTGTCCCTCTCCGCAGATGCTGTCAGACCTATGCGTTTTTCCAGGTATTTTTATTTTTGTTTTGGATTTCCAGCATCTGCAGTTTTTTGCTTTTATCTCAGTATCAATGTTGTTGGGTAATGCTCCTGTGATACACTTTGGGATATTTTGCTGTGTTAATGGCGTTATATGAATGTCCTGAAGATGTGCAAGGCACTATATAAATTTTGGACCTCACTTTCTTTTTTTGTTATTCATTCATGGAATGTGGGCTCTGCCACTATTTATTGCCCATTCCTAGTTTCCCTTGAGAAGGTGGTGGTTAGCCACCTTCTTGTGCCATTGCAGTGGACATATAGTGATGGAGTGGTCCGTCCATTCCTTATGGACTTCGTAGCCATTGGGTACAGGTGAGTGGATTGCTAGGCCATTTCAGTAGGCATTTAAGAGTCAAGCTGGGGGTCTGGAATCACATGTAGGCCAAACTAGGTAAAGACAACAGATTTTCTTCCCTCAAGGACATTAGTGAACCAGATGGGTTTTTATGACAAGCCACAATGGTGCCATGGTCATCATTAGACTTTTAATTCCAGATTTTTATTGAATTGACTGAACACAAGACCACAAGAGCAGGAATAGACCATGTGGCCCATCAAGCCTGCTCTACCATTCAATGCGATCATGGCTGATCTTTGGCTTCAACTCTAGGGACCAAAAATATGTCTACCCCAGTGTGGTAAAGTGAGGTACCCTGTTCCTTTAAGAGAATGCAAGCGTACTGATCATACGACAACAGTGATGAATCACTGTACAGCACGGGCAACTGGGAACTGTAAATCTAGTTCTGGAGGTTTCTGAGTGAGCACATATGATCTGGTGCTCTGCCCTATGTCTCAATAAACCATCACTGTTTACTCTTACATCTGTCTCTCCCCATTATTGATTGCAAGCAGCAATTGATGAGAACATAGAAAGGCATGCAAGTTAGAGTTCGGTTGGCCAACAAATTCACTACCCCAAAACATAAAACCTGGCCTTAAATATATTCAACAATGTAGCATCCACAACCCTCTGGGATACAGAATTCCAAAGATTCACAACCCTTTGAGTGAAGTAATTTCTCTTTATCTCAATTCTGTCAGCCCCTTAACTTGAGGCTGTGCCCTGAACAGTGGAAACAATCTCTCAGCGTCAAACCCCTTCAGAATCTTGTATATTTCAATGAGATGCCTCTCATTCTTCTAAACTCCAGAGGATATAGGCCTAATTTACACAGCTTCTCAAGGGTAATTAGGGATGGACAATAAATGCTGGCCTAGCCAGCAATGCACGCATCCCATGAACATAAGAACAAACCTTCACAACACAGGGCAAACCCCTCTTCCCAAGGACCAATCTAATGAGCCTTCACTGTACCTCGAATGCAAGTATATCCTTCCTTAAATATGGAGACCAAAACAATATTCCAGGTATGGTCTCACCAAAGCATTGTACAAATGATTATTTTAACTGTATTCCAATCCCCTTGTGACTTAATTCATAAACATCTCTTGTGGGTCTCTGAAGATGGAGGGTCTCAAATTCCCCTGTTTCTTGCTCTGCAAAGACAGCCTTGATCACCACAGTTTTATCATTTTTATATGTTACAATCCCTCTTTTTGTTCCAAAAGGGTAAGAACAATTAAGTTTAGACGTGGTAGCAAAGCCCCTGGTTTTGTGATCAGCTGCAACCTCAATGACCAATGCCAATGATGACATAGCAGTTGACTGCAACATCCACTGGAGAACAATCCTGGTGTTCCAAATGAGATTCCAAAACTTGAATGTTTGATTTGTGTTGTATTTTACCTTCTCCTTGTAATACACTCTCACTGTGTGTGTTCCTAAGGTAAAAATCTACTCAATGTTCCCTGTCGTGTTTGTATCTTGCTGTACAGCATGAGCTTCTGACTTCTTTCCACCTTTATTTGTGATTCCCAGCAGGTCAGAAGCTGGGAATCTTGCAATGAGTAACCCACCTCCTGACTCCCCAAAGCCTGTCCACCATCTACAAGGCACAAGTCAGGATTGTGATGGAATTTTCTCCACTTGCCTGGATGAGTGTAGCTACCACAACACTCAAGAAGCTGGACACCATCCAGGACAAAGCAGCCCACTTGATTGACACCACATCCACAAACATTCACTCTCTCCATGACCAACGCATAGTAGCAGCAGTGTGTGTACCATCTATAAGATGCACTGCAGGAGTTCATCAAGGCTCCTTAGGCGGCACCTTCCAAACCCATGACCACTACCATCTTGAAGGACAAGGGCAGCAGCTAGATGGGAGCACCAGCACCTGGAAGTTCCCCTCCAAGCCACTCGCCATCCTGCCTTGGAAATATATTGCCATGCTTTCCTGCTGTTGCTTCACAATCCTGGAACTCCCTTCCTAACAGCACAGTGGGTGTACCGACACCACATAGACTGCAACGGTTCAAGAAGGCAGCTCACCACCACCTTCTCAAGGGCAACTAGGGATGGGAAATAAATGCCCAGCGAAGCCCAGATCCCATGAATGAATAATTTTAAAAAACCCTCTCTACAATGGTACTGACTGCTGTAACTGGAGTTAGAGAACAGCCTGTGTGGGGAAACCAGGGGAATTCGTTCCCGAAATCACTTTCATCTCCAAAGTCTTGTATCCTGCATTCCAACAGTGACTGTGCTTCAAAAGTACTTCATTGGCTGCAAAATGCTTTGAGACATCCGATAGTTTTTAAAGGCGATATATGAACGCATGTCTTCCCTTCTTTTTTCATTCATTCTGTCACCTCCTGGATGAATGCCTATTTCTCCTGAAAGTTCTTATTTGTACTCTTCCAATTAAAATTTCCCTCACCCCACATCACCACAATGGTACTTTGCAAACTCGTGGGCCAGGGTTTTATGGGCCCTCCCACCCGGCGGGATATTATGGCCCCGCCAAACTCGCCGCGCCCACCTAGGGAGGCACACTGTGGTGAGGCTGTAAAATCCTGGCCATGGATGCCATTCTTTGGGACTACAACTACGATGCAGTATGTCTCCTCAACCTCGCCGCATCCATTGCCATGGTTCACCACATCATCCTGCACCAACACCGAGAATCATTAGTCAAGATGGCACAAAAGGAAGCCATTCAGCCCATCCTATCCATGTCGGCTCTTTGAAAGAATTCATCAATTCATTCCACAGCTTTGTTCTCTTCCCACAACCCTGAAAAATTGTTCCCCTTCAAATATTTGTCCGATTTCCTTTTGGAACTTACCATTGGACCTGCTTCCAACATCCTTGCCGGCAGTGCATTCCAGGTCATGACAACTTGCTGCATGAAATAATACTTCAATAAGCCGCCCCTTATTTCTTGCAAAGCATCTTAAACCTGTGTCCTTTGTTTTTCTTTATTTGTTCTTTCATGGGTTGCGGGCATCACTGGCAAGGCCAGCATTTGGTCCCCATTCCTAATTGCTGTTGAACTGAATGACTTGCTAGGTCATTGCAGAGTGCAGTTGAGAGTCAAACACATGCCTGTGGGTCAGGAGTCACGTATAGGCCAGACCAGTTAAGGATGGTTTATGCCCTTCCCGAAGGGACATGAGTGAACCAGATGGAGTTTTACAACAATTGATGATAGTTTCATAGAGCCAGAACCTTTTACCACAGGGAAACTGTTTCTCCTCAAATGAAACATCGTAACTTAGGAACTGAGGTTGGTCACTTAGCCAATGAGCCTGTTCCAACATTCAATGAGATCATGGCTGATCTGTGATCTACCTTTATATTCCTGCCTTTGCCTCAAATCCTTTAGCAACTTCAGCTGACAAAATCTTTCATTCTCAGATTTAACATGAGCGGTGGACCGAGCATCAATTGCCATTTGCGGAAGAGAGTTCCAAATTTTTGCATGATGTGGTTTTCTGTCCTGAAAGGTTTGGCTCTAATTTTTAGACTGTGCCTGTTGGTCCTCGATTCCTGAACCAGCAGCAATAGTTTGTCTCTATCTACCCTGTCCGTTTCCTTTACCATAATGAAAACTTCACTCAAAGCATCCCTTAACCTTATAAATGTCTCAGAATACAACTCTAGTTTGTGTCATCTCTCCTCATAATTTAACCTCTGGAGTCCAGAAGTCATTCTAGAAAATGTACACTCCACTCCATCTGAGGCCAATAGATCCTTCCTCAGGTGTGGTGCCTGGAACTGCTCACAGTATTCCATCTGTGATCTAGCTGGGCCTTTGCATAGCTGAAGCTTGACTTCTACCTCCTTGTGTTCCAGGCATCTAGATATAAAGGTCAGCAATCCATAAGACTTTTTGATTTTTTTTTTGGGTAGGTTCAATTGGGGCATTTGAGAGAGCATTGGATGATTATTTAAATAGAAACAATGTGCAGGCTTATGGGGAAAAGACAAGAGATTGGCACAAAGTTAAAATGCTCAGACAGCTGGTGCAGACACGATGGGCCGATTGGCCTCCTTCTAAAGCGCAACAATTCTGTGATTCTGTGATTGTTTGATTATTGTTTTGTGATGAAATGAGCATTTTTTTCATTATATTATTGTGGTTTATTGTACAGTAGGTACATGGGTGTGAGATATGTCTGTGCGATTTAATTGAATTAGAGTCAGATAGACTGCAAGCTTGAAATTATCAAAGTAAGTTAGGGGTAAAAGGTATTTGAAATGCTAATGAGTAAATATGGATGAGGGCAGCATGTAGGGTGTGTAGGAAATTTACATTTTTAGATAAGTGAAGGGGTTGTTTGGATTTGATAGGATTGATAGGATGTTTACAACTAACAAGATAAGCAAAGCCAAGCACTATGTTTATTTTTCCCAAAGGTAATGACCATATTGGCAACATGAAAGATTTTTATATTATGGGAGAAGTAAATTTCCAAAGACATATAGAACAATGGAATTTACAGATTAAAGTGAGGGAAACATATATTAAGAAGGAGGCAAGGTTATGTTGAGGGACCATGTAAGATCTAAAAGGACCATGTTAAATAGCTTTTGGGAAGCTTCCAGCTACTTTCGAAGAATTCTGCTGTGTCCAGTAACCAAAGGTGGAGGAAAGCCTTTGAAATTCCACTGTTGAGTGGGTGCTGTAGTAAACTTGCTGGCTTGCCTATCTAAATTTAAAATCTATTTTGGACTGTTGCCTTAAAGAGGGTGTGTCATTGGGAGTCAGGTTAATTAGGAATTTTGGGATTTGTTATGGTATTAAGTAAGCGTCATCTTATGTATCTTTCCTTTTGTTAATAAATGTTTTAATTTTGTTTTTAAAATCTCAAAAGATGTTAGTGGACACCTTACTTCTGAATTCAGTGCAAAAATCTTCTTGTAATAAATACAAATTGCAAAACCATTTTGATAGTGTGGCCAAGATTCCCTTGTCAGTTTGATCTGCCTGGAACACATCATCTGCCACATCATAACAGTTTACTAACCAATACCAGGAATGGGTGGGTTGTCTTATGAGGAAAGGATGGACAAGCTAGGCTTCTACCCTCTGGAGTTCAGGAGAGTAAGAGGTGACTTGAGTGAAACATATAAGATCCTGTGGGGTCTTGACGGGTAGATGTAGAGAGGATGTTTCCTCTTGTGAGAGAATCTAGAACTAGGGGGTAACTGTTTAAAAATAAGGGGTCGCCCATTTAAGACAGAGACGAAGAGATTTTTTTCTCTCTCAGAGGGTCGTGAGTCTTTGGAACTCTCTTCGTTGAAAGGCAGTGGAAACATGGTCTTTGGATATTTTTAAGGCAGATGTAGATAGATTCTTGATTAATTAGGGGGTGAAAGGTTATCGGGGGTAGGCTGGAGGTTACAATCAGGTCAGACATGATCTTATTGAATGGCAGAGCAGGTTTGAGGGGCCGATTGGCCTGCCCCTGCTTCTAATTCGTAATTCTTATTTTTTGAAACTGCCCGCAACCTTTTCATGATTTATGCACATGGAAACCCTTCGACTGCTTCTAGTTTTTCACTGTTTGGGAAGTGTTCTGTTATTAAGGTTGAAAGTGGATGACCTCACATTTGTCTACATTGCATTCCGTTTGCCACAGTTTTGTCCATTCACTAATCCATCTATATCTCTTTCTAAATGAATGTCTTCAAGCCTACAATACTCTTTGTGTCATCAGCAAACTTGGTTGTGGGAATCTCTATCACATCCGCTAAGTTGTTAATAACATTACAGTGAATAGCTGAGACCCGTTGGCTGTTGGGAGCTGGTCTTCCATATTTTATTCTCGCTCTAATCAGGTAAAAGAACTCCCGATGATCGTCAGAAGAACCCAAAGGCAGACTCGGAGTTGTTTATTTTTCTGTTTTCCGACGCAGCGGGTTGCTAAGATCTGGAATGCGCCGTCTGAAAGGGCGATGGAAGCAGATTCAACAACAGCTTTCTGAGGGGAAGTGGATACAGGCTTGGCAAGGAAATGAAACATAGCAGGCCCGTGGGGGAAAGAGCAGGCGAGCGAGACGAATTAGATAGCTCTGTTGGAGAGCCAGCACAGATACAAAGGGGGAAAACCGGCCCCCTTCTGTGCTGTGATTCACAGTTACCACATCACACGTCAGCTTGCCACAAGATCAACAAATTACAGAAACTTAACAAGCGGGAAAGCAGCAAACTCAGGCAGGGAAAGTAAAAATGACAACTGGAAAAACGACTTTGAAAATCCAGGTCTTGTTTCCTGGAGTGTGCCTCAATTATTAAAGAGTAGAGCAATTGTAAAACCAACTGCCCAATGCTGTGAATTCTGAACCAAAAGAGGAAAAGGTCAGCCTCTCACTCCACAATTATTTGGTGTCTTCTTCCCAAAGCTTTCTCAAGGCTCTGTCCAGTATATCCGACTCCAGGAACCTGAGGTGCAATACTGAGAGAAAGCTGCACAGTCAGAGATGCTGTCTTTCAGGGGAGATGTTAAAACTGAGGCCCTGTCTGCTGACTCAGTCGGACATAAAAAAATCCCAAGGCAACATTCCAAAAAAGTCAAGGGAGTTCTCCCCAGGTCCTGGCTAATATTTATATTTGATTTAAATCAATGAAACTAAAAAAAAACTGGTCATTATACTGTTGCTTGTGGGAGCTTGCTGTGTGCAAATTGGTTGCCTATAATACAACAGTGACTGCACTTCAGAGGTATTTCATTGGCTGGAAAGTGCTTCGGGGCGTTCTGAAGTCTTGAAAGGTGCGATAGAAATCCAAGCCTTTTTTCTTTTCATTGAGTTGGAATCGCAAAATGATACCCCAGTGCAGGAGGCCATTCGTTCCATTGAGCCTGTGTCAGCTCTTTAAAAGAGTTTCCTAATTAGTCACACTCCTTTTCTCCTTCACCCATAGCCCTGCAAATGTTTCCCCTTTAAGTCATTATCCAATTCTCTTGCGCAAATTGCTATTCACTTTGCCTCCACTACTTTTGAAGGCAGTACTTCCAGAACAACTCGCTGTGCGTAAAAAAAAAATGCCTCAACATCCCTCTGGTTCTTTTGCCAATTATCTTAAATCAAAAACCTGGATCTTCCAAGGGGCGGCAATCATCCTAGGATTGACCACTCCACTCGAACCTCCCCCAGCCTCGACGCTGCTCTGCGTTTCTTGCCGGGTCTTCCGAGCCCGGCTTTACCAGGAATACGGAGTGCAAGTCCCTCCGAGAGCTTTGCTGCGGCACCATCGCTTTGGGGGGTGGCGGGGGGGAGACAGGGCACG
The DNA here is from genome assembly GCF_017639515.1 of Carcharodon carcharias. Lineage (NCBI taxonomy): Eukaryota > Metazoa > Chordata > Chondrichthyes > Lamniformes > Lamnidae > Carcharodon > Carcharodon carcharias. The sequence goes on along the minus strand of NC_054483.1, from coordinate 19,142,432 downwards.
TCCCATTTTTACAGCACCAGCTGCCGCATTGTCAGTTTACATGTGGGTGTTAGTGAACGGGTGAAGGGATGAATGAGTGAATGGGTAACGTGGCAGGGTAGATAGGTGTGTGAGGTAAGTGGGTAGATCGGTAGGTTGGATGAGTTGCTGGGTGGGCGGGGTGGTGGTAGGGAGTGAGGTGGCAATTGGCTGGGGTTGCAAGTGGGCAGGGTGGTAGGTGGATGGGATGGCAGGTGGGTGAGGTGACCGGTGGGTGAGGTGACAAGTGGTTGCGGTGGTAGGTGGGTAGGGTGATGGATGGGTGAAGTGTCAGATGGGTGAGGTGGCAGATGGGTGGTAGGGTGGTAGGTGGGTAAGGTGGTAGGTGGTTGTGGTGGTAGGTAGGTGAGTTGATAGGTGGGTAGAGTGCCAGATGGGTACGGTGCCAGGTGGGTGAGGTGGTAAGAGGTGGCAGGTGGGTGAGGTGGGAGGTGGGTGAGGTGGCAGGTGGGTGAGGTGACAGGTGGGTGAGGTGACAGGTGGGTGAGGTGACAGGTGGGTGAGGTGGCTGGTAGGGTCAGTTGGTAGGTGGGTGAGGTGACAGGTGGGTGAGGTGACGGGTGGGTGAGGTGGTAGGTCGGTAAGTTGATAGGTGAGTAGAGTGGCAGGTGGGTGAGGTGACCGGTGGGTGAGGTGACAGGTGGTTGCGGTGGTAGGTGGGTAGGGTGATGGATGGGTGAAGTGTCAGATGGGTGAGGTGGCAGATGGGTGGTAGGGTGGTAGGTGGGTAAGGTGGTAGGTGGTTGTGGTGGTAGGTAGGTGAGTTGATAGGTGGGTAGAGTGCCAGATGGGTACGGTGCCAGGTGGGTGAGGTGGTAAGAGGTGGCAGGTGGGTGAGGTGGGAGGTGGGTGAGGTGGCTGGTGGGTCAGTTGGCAGGTGAGTGAGGTGACAGGTGGGTGAGGTGACAGGTGGGTGAGGTGACGGGTGGGTGAGGTGGTAGGTCGGTAAGTTGATAGGTGAGTAGAGTGGCAGGTGGGTGAGGTGGTAAGAGGTGGCAGGTGGGTGAGGGGGGAGGTGGGTGAGGTGGACTGAGGCTGACTGCTGCACCCAATCCACTGCCCTAAAATAATTCAGCAAAGAATGGAAATGGAGGGGGACATAGTGGTAATGTTACTATACTAGTAATCCAGAGGCATGGACTAATGGTTCAGGGATAAGTGTTCAAATCCCCCATGGTAGGTTGAGGAATTTTAATTTAATTCATTGACCTGGAATAAAATGTTATTCTCATTGTCATAAAACCTATCTGTTCCATAAATGACCTTCAGGGGAGGAAATCTACCATCCTTACCTGCTCTGGTCTGTACATGACTCCATTTCCACAGGTTGATTCTGAGCGGTTGACTCTTAACTGCTCTCTGAAATGGCATAGCACAACTCCCTCAATTGGACCAAAGCATGGCAGAAAAAAGCACCCCGGGTACACCTATTCCACATGGACTGCAGTAGTTCAAGGAGGCAGCTCACCCCTATCTTCTCAATAGCGACTGGAAATGGGCAACAAATGCTGGCCTTGACAGTGACACATCCCGAGATCAAATTCAATAAAACCTTGAATCTTGTTTACCTTTTGTACCATACGTGATGCACAGCTAAACCATCAGTGGGGAACGCTGATGTGGAAATAATTCAGCAAAGGAGGAAGAAATTATATTTTAATCCAGAGGAGAGCAATTAAAAAAAAGGATGATTTTTGTCTTGCCTGCAGTCTTTAATGCAGACCTCTACTCTGAAATATCCTGCATTTCTTGTTCCTGCTAATTCACTGTAATGTCACAACTGTAGGTAATATTAATCATTAATGTTGCCCGCTGTGCCAAACTCCAATCTAACACACCATAATTTTAAGCTTTCAATAAAATGGTAAATGCAATGAGGCTTATCATTGACATTGCTGGAAGCTTGAGTTCATATTTCATATATTTCCCCATGGGCTAGTGGTCAGTCTTGAATTATACTCTGTCAGTCAGTCAACAACTTGCTAAACTGGGAACAATGCAATTCTATTATCATTCCCTTTTAAATTTACAAATTATTGTTCTGCAGAGAGAAAGAAAAAAAGTCCTTGGCATTTAGAGATGACCCTCTCAGCAATATAGAACTGAATTATTAAGTTCTGGGAGGAACAGTTCAGCTGTGGTGATAAAGGGGGATTATCTGAGAGGTCAGTAAATCATTATCATGAGTTTTTACGTATGATTAACTGAGACATGCCCAGGATCAGGCTATTTTTTTTGCTGTCAATTTTCTCGCCTGCTCCTCCCCTGAAGGTGTTTATTCATGTTGGGCACAATGCCGTTTCTCACAAGCTGGCACCTCACTCATGTGGCCCTTCTTGACTTGTGAGGCCAGACTTCTTACGGGCCTGCCCTTCTAGACCTACTCCCTGCTTATACAACAGCAATATGCAGACACTTTCCAGCCGAGCGTACCAAATAATCAAGATGGCTGGCTGACCTTTCCCCTCCCTAGAGTACCAGGGCTGCGAGGCCAGTGAGTCATCAGGGGAACCAACCCAATTATTTGCAAGGTTTGCAGGGGGAAGATGATAATGTCATTCGCAATCCAAAGGACCAGATTAATTTTCTGGGCACATGGGTCCAAATCCCACTGCAGCTGCTGGTAGACTTTGAATTCAATTCATAAGATCTGGAGTTAAGAGCTAGCCTCAGCAATGGCAAACTCTGAAACTATCATCAATTGTTGTAAAACCCCATCTGGTTCACTAATATCCTTTAGGGGAGGAAATCTGCCATCCTCACCTGGTCTGGCCTACATGTGATCGCAGGGCAAGGGCAATGTGGTTGACTCTTAACTGTACAGCGAAATGGCCTAGCAAGCCACTCATTTCAAGGGTCAACCAATGCTGGCCTTGCCAGTGATGCCCACATCCCATGAAAGAATCAAGACAAAAGATATAGCTGGGGCCCCATGTATCAGAAGCACTCACTTCCAATTTGAGCCTACGTTCATGACTTAACCAAATCAACCGTCGATAGTGAGCCTTGTATGCTGCTGCAGGTAAAGGGAGATCTTGCACGCAAAGCATTTGGTAGTCGTTTGGTAGCACAGAACTTGAGCATTGCTGAAAAATGAGACATGCTATTAAAGCTGTTCATCTTGCACTCATCAGGACAGCTACGCAAGATAAACCAATAGTAAAGGGAACAATAATTTATACTGCATGAGAAGAGAGTGCCGAATGGTTGGCTAGTGGACTCTGATTGGAAGGTTCCCCGTTGCCATGGGGAATGCAGCAGAGAACAGTTAGCTGTTTGCTGGCACATTTTTGTTTCAAATTGAAACCAGGCAGGTTGGGTCTGGTTGGTCAAGACATTGCCATGAGGAATGAACCAGTGAATGGCTATCCCCAAAGCTTTTGTTTAGTTGGAAAAGGTGTAATGCGTGGAAATGCTCCTTCTATCTGAAGAGGGCAGGGCCTCGTGTGTGAATGTATGTGACCTCTTGCATGCATAAGTCAGCCACACTATGAGCCCAACTGATAATCTTAAATTGGTTTTCAGTGTAATTCTTAGCACAATCAGGGTTGTTTAGCAAGTGTTCTCCAAACACAGAATCACTTCTAATGTTGGGCATTATGTTTTGAGTTTTGCAAGCATGGGCTGCTTGGGTGCAGTTAGCAACTTGCCTGTTGTGAACAGCACAAGGGATATACTGTTTGATACGATCCACCAGCCATTGGGATGTATGGTCTACATACTTGGCACCACACCGGCACTGAAATTCATGTAGCACATTACACATTTACCTGATAGGCAGAGCGTCTTTTTGGCTTGATGGCAGGATCCTGTTAGTGGAGAATACTGCTCGTGTTGCTACTGCATAGTTGCAGTATGAAACGACTGGCTTCACCTGTTGCTTAAATTTTTGAGACACCTTACCATCCCAGGGTAGTCTGAGGTGAATTGAGCACTTTTCAGTGCTGAAAGTGGCGGCCTTAGTTCATGAGTTTGGTTCTGGTACACTCTATTGCAGCATCAACTTTGCATAGTGAGCAAATCGGGCCCTATTTACGAGGTTGCCGATAAGGCCAATGTTACAGCATGTGGTGCTGTAGGAATCCAAACGTGTATAGTGACCAGTGAAGGTCAGCTTGCGGCAGACAGTAGTGGAGAACCCATTGGCAGATTTCTCAACCGGCACGTTGAGGACGGGGAGCTTGTTTGACTGCTCCATTTCAAAGGTGAATTGAAGCGCAGGTTGGGGCCCATTAAGGTGCGTAAAGAATTTCACAACCAAACAAAAGCTTGGGGGATTGCCGCTGCCTGGTTCATTCCCCATGGCAATGGCAATGTCTTGACCAATCAGAGTTGACCTGCCTGGTTTGAATTTAAAACAAGAGTGTGGCAGTTGACAGTTAACTGTTCTCTGCTATACTGCCCACGGCAACACCTCACAGGGGCTAGCTTCCCAGCTAATGTGTCAGTTGGAATTGGACTGTTCACAACCTCAGACCGCTCATCCATGACCCAATGCCAAAATTCCTTGGCATGGCTCTTGACTGTCAGTTGGCTGAGCAGGGCCAAGGTCAAGACCAATGTAGGTCTCACACAGAAAGTGGCAAGGACCACCTGGGGCAACACAGCCAACAAACCACGCACTGCTTCACTCGGCCTGGTCTGCCCAACAGCAGAGCAATGCTGCTCGAGCTGGCTCAGGAACTGCCAAGCGAATCTGGCGAACATCCACCACCGGGAGCCATGGGTATTAATTGAGACCAGCGCGGGTCGAGTGGGTTCCTGTGCTGGCACATACCGAATCCCCTGGGGCCTGCCGTGAAAATACCCTCCTCAAAGGACACCACCGGCTGACAACCAATGAAACATTCCCATTGACGCAGGACCTCAAAAAAAAACCAAAACTCACGCGCTTGTTCTAAATCCTGTCGTCCCAACTGGAGCAGGCTGGGCACCCAACAGAATGGTGACAGCCCCGCCTCTCGATTTCACACCTCCTGGCGGGCTGCAAACATCACCATAGGTACAAAAAACAGAAAACCCTAGAAATATTCAGCAGGTTAAGGCAGCAGCTGTGGAGAGGAGCAGAGTCGATGCTTCAGTCCTGTGAGCCTTCCATCATCAGAACTTGCTTCTCGATCACCAGCCGCAACCTGGTAACTGAACCGAATGGACAAGTCCCAGGTTTCAGCCTTTCACGCAAAATGCGGACAATCCTCAACCGCTTGGGGAATGGGCCAGAGAAGATGCGGCTGCTTGCTCCACAAGTGCAACATGAGGAACAGCTGAAATTGGGACCGCGACCATCGGAGTCAGGCCATCGCTCATATAGTCAGCTTCAGCTCTGAGAGATTCAACACAACCATTCACACTGGATCAGCTGAAGCCACCGAATAGATTGTTAGCCTCGACATCAAACGATCACTGCTTCTCCAGCTATATGGACAAAAAAAAAGCCTCAGAATTAAGCTCAACAGAGCAGCTGCCATTCTCTATCACTAAGACTATCTATGACCACCTCTGTTCCCACCTCAGTCAGTAAAACACTTACCCATAACCTTCTCACCTCCAGACTTTTGACTAGTTCAATACCTTCTTGGCTAGTATCCCACACCTTATCCTCCTTACAGTTCTGTCCATTCAAAGCACTGCGGCCTGTATCCTATCTTGCAAAAAGGCCACTTGGTTATCATTCTGTTCTACAACATCTCCCAGTCTTCTTCTAGCTCCGATTTAAAATACTCATAATTCTGTATAAATTCCTCCATGGCCTTGCCTTTACCAATATACATGTCACCCCCTTCAGCACCACAAACTTCCCAAGTGCTGACTCGCCCCTCTCCATCCAGCCTCTTCAGCATTTCTTCTTTCTTTGCCTTTGCAACCATTGCTGACTGTGCCTGGAGCTGTCTAAGGCCCACACTCTGTGGGATCTCCTCCGTAAATATCTCCGTCCCTCCCCTTCCCTCTCCTTCCAGGGCCGCTTCTTCGAGGAAGCTTTTGGCACTCTTCCAAATATGTCCTCCTTTGATTCGGCATCAATTCCTAACTGTTTATGTCTCTATACACAATACATTTTTACTGCATTAAAGTTCATCCTGCAAACAGTGCTGGAGTTCTTATTGTGTCATAGCTAATGTATATCTTCCTCTAACTTCACGATCAGAAACAGGCAATCAAATTATTCTCATCATTGTGACTTGTGGATGGATGACTAATACTGCACTTGAAAGTAATTCATTTTAAGTTCAGTTAAGTTCTTTCAGATGTATCTGAGATTTGTGCTCAGCTGCTCCTAGACCCAAGCCTTTTCGAAATGAATAGCGCATCTGAGAGAAAAGGGAGAGTCATGTCAATGTTTGGGGTTTAGAGTTTGAAACATGACCTTTTCTTTACACTTTCAGGAGCTGACTGACCTGTTATGTTCTTTTGCTTTTGATCTAGTGATTAACTGATGGACTATATAATATAATTAACAACTGATTAATTACACAGCTTATAAATATGATCTTTGGATGTATATCAGTACAATAACATCATTACAAATAATTATATCCCAACGCAATTGAAAAGCCAATTACTGAGCTATCTTTTCAGGAGCCTTGTCTGATAGCTGTTTTTACATGTTCTACTTAAGCTAATTAATCGGCACTTCAACCTTCGTGTCATTTCAAAGTAATAACATTTCGAAATACATGTGACAGATAAGCTTTAAAGTGAGGTTTACAATCTTGAAGCTAATTGATTTCTTTCAATGTCTGAGGTGAACCGGCAATGAGTAGGTTTTATAATGGATGGGAGTAGGTCTTATTGAAAGAAAACAGTCATTTTATTTGGCTTGCTGGTCATTCTGAGCCATTAATGTAAAGAAGTTGGGTTTTTAAAAAAATTGCAGATGCACCACTGAATGCAAGGCTGAATTTTGGTTCATCTGAAGGCCTTAAAAAGGAAAACTTTCATTTCTACGTAACCTTGTCATGCACTCAAAGCTCTTTACATGATGAATTTGCCCTATGAACAGCACCGCTCCCACCTCCCAAACGCTCTTTTTGAAATCTCCATTTCTCACCGATATCTTGTCTACTCCCTCTCATTTGCCTTACCATGAGCAACTATGGCTTCAACTACTGAGGGTTCACATTGTGGATTCCCCAGTGCTTCTCCACCTCCCTCTCCAACATTAAGCCTCTCCCTAAAACCCAACTTCTGATTAAACCTTGGCCATCCCTCCTGAAATCTCCTTCTGTGGCTTCACGCTCACTTTTAACCTTAAGTGACTGCAAGGCACCATGTACCATGCCCTATGAACGCCAGTTGTTGTTCCGATGTTAGATTGGGCACCAGGAAAACTCTTCTGCGGTCTGAAAGATGGCATGAGAGAAATAAATAGATTGAAACAGGTAGACACCAGCAATTCACCAAGAGAGGATGCAGAGGAGATTTACCAGAATGGCACCACTGATAATTTCATAAGAGCTTTGAATGTACTTCTCTCTCTGAATATAGTCATGGTTTCAACTGGTCTCTTCAGGCTATTATGAAGGAAAGGACAATTACGAACCCTGTAACTTTAGGAATTGCCGGTTGTCCCACACCAGCATTTACAGTGGGTACTTGATGGAGGGACCAATGCGTGGCCACAATGGGGATCAGGAAGCAGCAAGAGAATGGCATTGCAGTTCATTGGTGAGGTAACTTTTGCCTGCATCGCGAACGGTCTCAACTCACGAACGAGTTCCTTCAGATGCCCTTCTAATCAGCACTTGACGAGAGAATAATTCATCTATCCTTTCATTGTGCACCTGAAAGTTGAACAGGAACAGAAAAAACCTGGAATGCAACAAGCTCAGAAGTCAGAACAACAGTAAAACGTCCCAGAGCACTTCACAGGAGTGTTAATCAACAAAATTTAACACTGAGCCATGTGAGCTAGATACAAGGAGAAATGACCAAAACCTTAGTCAAAGAAATAGGTTTTAAGGAGCGTCTTAAGCAGGGAGAGGGTAGAGAGTTGGGCAAGCGAAGGAAGGGAATTGATGATCAGCAAATTTAGGAGTTTGATGGGAAGTCATGCTCATGAAAACATTGAATTTGAGCAGTCAAGTTAAGATCAAGCTGGTGATCTGCTCGGGCTAGGTAGGACTTCTGAGGGAAAGTAAGGGATAACAGTCTGATTGTAATGTGATCTGTACCTAATAATGATTTCTAGGTATAATAATAGCCTGTGCATTGGGAAACTGCACTCAACCTTGCTTCCCCAGTCTTGGATTCAAGTAGTTACAAACAGCACTTAGAGTCCAATGAAACATAGCTCTGAGTAAAACACAATCACTATGACAACAGCTTGTGCCACAGATCTCATGGTGCCTTGATCAAGCAGGAGGGTTCCCAACCTTAATTGCTTTCTCGTTATCCTGAATGGAAAGTTCATGGATGGAATGAAAAATCAGATGAGGGCAGGATTGAGCGCAACTTCAAAATGCATTCAGTGAGACTGAGTGAAGAGTCTGGCCTCGCACAGAATGAAAGGGCCACTCAGATGAGGTACTGGAAGCTCCTTGTAGTTCATGATGGCATGTCTCAGCAGGAACCAGCACTTACAGAAAAACATCATAGAACGGTACAGCACAGGAGGAGGCCATCTTGTTTGTGCTGGTTCTTTGATAGAGCTATCGAATTAGTTCCACACCCTTGCTCGTTCCCCGGAACGCTACATATATTTCCTTTTCAGCCATGCATCCAATTCCCTTTGAAAATTATAATTGAGTCTACTTCCAACTTCCTAATTGGTAGTTCCTTTGAAGTAACTCGCTGTTCTCTTTGCCAATTACGTGAAACCTGTGTCTTCTGGTTACCAACGCTCTTGCCACTGAAAGCAGTTATTCGTTATTTACGCTATCAAAATCTTGCACGATTTTGAACACTTCTAATAAATCTCCCATTAACTTTCTCTCTTTAAGGAGAATAATCATTTTTTTTTAGAAAGAAACCTTTCAGCAAAAAACAGGGTAACATAAAGCAAGGATTATTATTTTATTAAAAGGTCGCTTGGCAAAGAGATAGGGAACCTTTTCCTATTTAACATTCAATATTATTCACTTTGTAACAGATTTCTAACAATGTTCAAGGTGTGAATGGATGTGAAATTGCAGAATAATTCAGTTGTCAGTCATACTTTTTGTTGTTGGTTTGAAGAAATGGTTTTAATATTTTCCGTGTGCATTTGGGCAGAGCATATTCTCTCACAAGCCATCCAATCTGACACATGAGAAAGATATAGAGCTGCTGTGAATAACAGGGAAGCCATAGAGTTTATGTGGGTCCCAAGAATTAAGCTGGCTCACTCTCTCTTGGAGATATGTTTTCTGTTGTCACGCACCAAAGGTATTGTGAAGAAAGCGTTGTTTTAACCAACATTTTGTGGAGAATCCCAAAGAATCTTATTGAAAAACGATTCCCAGGAATGTTCCATCCATTTGGAACATCGGTCTGTAATTCCACATACAATGAGCACCTCGTTTTTGTGTGTCATATTATGTTTCAATATGGTTAGTTTCCTTCTGCGTTCATTTATAAATTTGTGGTTACTGTCCCCCTTTCTTGACACCTGCCATCCTAATTGGCACATTAAAAATGTTAGGACCAGTAATCGCTCAAAATACTGAAGCTTGTATGCCTGGAACAGCAAGTCTGTGGAGGGCCACAGGAAAGACACGAGGAAAGGCAAATTACCCCTGGTTTTCACACCCACCCCCTTTCACAATGGTGGAGGGTGGTATAAGCTCTTTCGGCACGAGGTGGGGTGGGGGGGAGGTGGGGGGGCAACAGGGCACAAGGGACCAGGGAGACAAATGATATAAGAATAAAGAGAATTAGAATAAGTAATCAGAATAATCAAACAGGAAGAAAATGCATGGCAAGCAAACAAAGGTGGGTTTGGAGTCATTGTGTGTTGATGTGCAGGGTAAAAAAGATCGTTGAGCTGCAGGCGCATGTAGCCCCGTGGGATTATGATTCTGTAGCAACGCCAAGAGATCTGACTAAAGCAAGGGGAGGAATGGGCCACTAATATTCTTGGCTACAATGGTATTCAGGAAAGATGTAATTCAGGGCAAAAAAAGAAGGAAGTCAGTTGCATTGTCAGAAGATAATACTGGGTTACTAGAAAGGCATAAAATACCTTTTTTTCTTTTTATTCCTTCATAGGATGTGGGCATTGCTGGCTAGGCCAGCATTTATTGTCATCCATAATTGCCTTTGAGAGGGTGGTGGGTGAGCTGCCTTCTTGAACCGCTGCAGTCCATGTGCTGTCGGTAGACCCAGAGTGCTGTTGGGGAGGAAATTCCAGGATTTTGACCCAGTGACAGTGAAGGGAAAGGTGATGTATTTCCAAGTCAGGATGGTGAGTGGCTTGGAGGGAAACTTCCAGTTGGTGGTGTTCCTATGTGTCTGCTGCCATTGGCTTTCTGCATGGGAGGAAAAACAGAATCTATACGATCAGGATTAAGGAACAATAATGGAGCTGAAATTGCTGCTAACTGCACACTCCATAGACCTCCAAATATTGGAAAGGAGATAATATGCAGCAAATTGCAGAAAATTTTTCAGTAAGATGCAATAACTTTAGAGTCATGACAATAAGGAACTTCAATTATCTTAACATAGACTGGGAAAATAGCGCTGTAAATGGAAAAGAGGAGAAAGAATTCCAGAAACCTGCGCAAGAGAACTTTATTAATCATTGTGTTTCCAGACCAATGACAAAGGAAGCAGTGCTGGATCTAGCTCTGAGGAATGAAGTGGGCAAATAGATCATGTTTCAGTGGGGGAGCATTTGGGAAACAGCAATCACAACATAATTAGGTTGAGAGGTGTTACGGAATAGGACAAGGAAAATAATCAACTGGAGGAGCACCAATTTCAGTGAGTTGAATCGGTATCTGGGCAACGTAAATTGGAATTAAAGGTTGGCTGGTAAAGCAGTAACGGGAGGCCTTGAAAGAGGAGACAATGCTCACACAAACTATGCACATTCCCATCAGAGGGAGAGGGATAAACTCTTCAACTACAGCCCAGCCAGCCAATCTGTTGGGGAAACAATTAGATTCAATAATCTGAGACAAATGTCTTTAGCATTTGGAAAAGATATGGGTTAATAAAGGAACTAGCACAGGCTGGTAAAGGCATATCATGTTTGCTACTTTGATTGAGTTCTTTGATGAAGTCATAAAGAGGGTTGAGAAGGGTAAGTGAAGTTGATGTTGTGTACATGGACTTTCAAAAAGTGTTTGATAAAGGTCCACATAATAGACTGATGAGCAAAATTAAAACCCACAGGATTAAAGGGGCAGTAGACGCATGGCTAAGGCACAGAGAACAAAGAATAGTGGTGAATGGTTGTTTCTCCAGACTGGATCAAAATGTTTACTCATGTCCCACAGGGGCCAGTGCTGGCACCTTGGACTTTGGTATGCAGAGTATCACATCAAAGTTTGCAAATGACCCCAATATAGTAGACAGTGAGGACGACAGCTGCAGATTTCAGGAGTGCACAGACAGACTGGTGAAATAGGATGCCAAGGCTTTGGAGGAAGTGCAGAGATTTACTGGATTGGGATTTCTGATTCATGGGGTTGCCCTCCTCTGGGCAAAGGGAAAGGTTTTATCAAGGTGTTCAAAACCATGAAGGGCTTTGATCAATAAACCAGAAACAGTTTCACGTGGCAAAGGGCCAGTAGCCGGAGAGTACAGAATAATGTAACCGGCAAAATAATTACAGAGCCATAGAAAAGGTACAGCACAGAGAGAGGCCATTCAGCCCATCCTGGGTGCACTGGCTGAAAAACAGAAAAGAAAAAGGAAACAAGAAAGAAGAATAAAAAAACTAGCCACCCATCTTAATCCCACCTTCCAACACCCGGTCCGTAGCCTTTGCAGGTTAGAGCACTTTAGGTGCAGCTCCAGGTGCCTTTCCAATGAGTTGAGGGTTTCTGCCTCCACTGCCAAACCAGGCGGCAAATTCCAAACACCCACCACCCTCTGGGTGAAGACGTCCCCTCTAATACTTCTACCAATCACCTTAAATCTGTGCCCCCTGGTCACTGACCTCCCTGCAAGGGGAAACAGGGCATCCCAGTCTACTCTAGCTAGAAAAATCACCCCAGCCTATCCAATCTTTCCTCATGACTGCAATCTTCAATTTTCATGAGGCATGGTGATGGAAGAATAATGTACACAGCAGGTTGTTATGATTTAGAATATGCTTCCACCAAAGGATGGTGGAAGAAGATTCAAGAGGGAACATTCAGGAGGAACTTGGGTAAATAATTCAAGCGGGCGAACATAACCTGCAGGACTATAGGAAAGAGTGGGTGAATGGAACTAATTGGAGAGTCTGTTGAAAGAGCCAACATAGATATGAGGGGCCTTCCTGTGTGCTGCATCATTTTATGATTCCATGATTGATGAGAACAAATCCATTCTGTCCCCAGCAGAGGGAAAATCGACTGCATAAATAGAAAAAAAGACAGCTTACTCACTGGAACCAGAATAGCTGTCACAAGATGGGACTGTTATTGAGTGGACAAGACAGTTCAATGTGGGCCTTTTAGACACAGTTGCAGGCACTGACAGCCTACTGAAAGTCACCGACTCGAGTTCCACACGAGATTTGCCAAAACAAATGGGTGAGACCTACTCTTTAGTGTTCCAAGCAAAAAATACTCATGACGACAAATCCATAACCCCTCTGCTTTCTTAAGCCTCCATTCAAATGTTGAGCATCTTGACACCTTATTAACAGCGATCTGGTTAGACACAAATTTTCTTGTTACCTTAGCTCCCGTTGTCCTTCATCAGCAACCCCCCCCACCCCAACCCAGTTTAGTGCTTGGCTGAAAAAGCAGCCTCAGGATTGAAGGCCATTCACACTGCTCAGTTGAAAAATCAAGTGTTAGCTGATGGCAAAGTGGGGAGCACAAGAGAAAGGCTCTCAGTAACATTCTTTATGATTCTCAATGAGATGGCATAAAATTCCACCAATAATAGCCAAGAAAATTAAACTGCTGTGTTTCACACCAAAGTGCACAGAATGATTAGCGACCCAAATATCAGTGGATGTGCAGTTTACAAATGAGGAAAAGCAGGGGTGAGATGGGAAGGCAAGTATTTCTCTTTCACCCGAAGAATTAAAGAATTTGAGAAGGTTAAAGGTGGCGAACCTTTGTGGCCTCCTGGCATGAGACCCTGTGCTCCTCACTGATGATGTGAGGACCCAAAGGTAGCACCGGTGCCCTGAGGTAATTGCTAGATCTTTCTCTCTCCTTCCTGACACCGGCTGTGTCTTAGTCTTCAGCATTACTTCCTGCTTCAGCACGCATTCTCAGGAATGCTTTTACAAACTTTGGGGTGATTATGAATAGGATCCAATCCAGTTGGTGAAGTCGAAACCGAGACACAGAGCTTTTCTTTATCAAGGGAGTTTATTGACTTTGTTCAGTCTCACGGCTCTCCTCCCACTCACTCAGTGTCCCAGCTGTCCCCCATCTAAATGTGCTCAAAGTACTTAATTAAACAATGTCCTTGTCTGTGTATCCTAACAATATAATTTAAGTAGCATTGACAGTGATCTGCATTTTAGCCATGACAAGTCCACTTAGCACGATCTTCAACAGCCAACTAAACATATAGCAAATGGGCAAATTGGCAGCCCTTTATGTGGGTATCATCCTCTTGCGCCCTTAGCCAAGTAGCCATTCATTGATCCAGGGTGGGTGGATGTGGGTGATTGCTGTGGCTGCCTCCTCTCTTCCTCAGTCTTGCAGATGGAAGGCACAGCATGCAGGAAGACATCTGAGGCTGGTAGGCACCGTAACCACTAGGGAGCTTTGTGGATCCCAGAAATAACATTCTCATTTCATTTTACAAGTCTCTTTCTGTGTATTGCACAAAATTACTGATGAAAAAGGTGAAGAAAGAGCAAAAATGTACTGAAGCACCCGATGACACACCTAATAGTTTGGGCTCCTTCAAAAAGAGACGGCTTCACTGCACATGAGATGAGAAGTCCATTAGGAATAGTTCAGGGTAGTTCATGATTTAGCTGTAACCTTATTACACTGTGAAAACCGACAGCAAAAGATGTGACAATCCGTGAGGAATTGAAACCTTAAAAAAGCTGAAATATTCATTTTCTAGCGATAATATATTACGCCTCGCTTCTGAGAAAGACCACAGGATTCTTGGGAGATGGAAGTCCAGTTGGTTTGGAGCTTATTAAAAGTGATAAAGTCTCTTAATAGAACTGTCAGTTCTAATAGTTATTGCGTACACATGAACAATACAGTTTGTTGTGGACAAGAGACACTTTGTACACGATAAAGAGTATCACATTTTCATATGCAACAACAATTTGTATTTGAATAGTGCCATCAGTGTTATAAAATGTCCCAAGGCAGTTCACAGGGGCCTTACAAAGATTTGACACCGGCCATATAAAACAAGACTGGGTAAGTGGCCCAAAAACTTGGTCAAAGAGCTAGGTTTTAAGGTGCACCTCAAGTCACAAAAGGAGAGAAAGGGCTAGGGATTTATGAAGGGAATTCCGGAGATTAGGGCCTTATCAGCTGAGGAAATGTGGAGTTGAGACCACAGCCAGATCAGCCCTGATCTTACCGAATAGCAGAGCAAGCTTGAAGGGCCGAATGGCCTACTTTTGTTCCTAAGTCCCATGTTCCTCTGATCCAGAGCTGGCTTTTGCACTGGTACAATATAAAGGATGAGGAAGTCAGGTAGTTTTGTGTCTGACTCCCAAACCTAAATGCGACAGAAACTGCTTTTCAAAACCAGCTGAATGGGTTATTAGCTTCTGTGAACAGTAGGAGATGTCACACACCTTCATGCTCGACTAAATCAGACAAGGAAAAGAAGAAAGATCCTATGCCACAGGCTGTGATAAAATGCCAACGTACAACTAACCACTTGTATTGAGCTGCTGCCCCCCACCATCTACTTCCCATCACAAAGACGGCCTACTTCAACCCCTGCAGCACTAACCACTCCTGCCTCAGCCCACCTGAAAGCCTTGTTCATATCCGTCCCCCTGTCAGACTCAAGAATACTTGCCCAGCCTCCCATCAACCACCCTTCATCAACTTCAGTTCAGCCAAATCTCGACAATCTGTAACCTCATCCACACCGAGTCCTGGTCACTCAGTTCACTCCTTGCTGGCCTACATTGGCTCCCAACTCCCATTGCCCGTTTCGAACCTCAAATGTAAAATCTTCACCCTTGTGTTTAATGCCCTTTATGATGTGACACTCTTCCATGTTATTTAACCTTCTCCAGCCCAACAGACCCCCTCCAAATTCTCAATTATTCGAACTCTTCGTGAATCTCCTTGACCTGCACCCCACCAGCAGTGGCCATGTCTTCAGCCTTGTAGCTTCTCAAACTCTACAATTCCCTCCCTGAACCTCTCCTGCTCTCTATCTTTCTCTCTCCTCCTTAAGGGTCTTCTGTAAAACCCATTTCCCTTCACCCCATCAAATATGTTGATTCTTCTTGCTGCAGCCATTTTTCTCTAATGATGCCTCTGTGAAGAAGCTGCTGATTGGATAATATCTATTTTGCAAAGTGGGTGTTGATCTACATGAAGCCTTCCCAACAGACTCAAGTCACAATTTCACAAGATATACAGAAATTGAAATTCTAAAACCATCTCAAATTCTCAAGCCACACGACCATAACATTTTCGCTCATGGAACTTGGAACGGTCTATCAAGTAATTGCTCAGAATCTTCAGATTTTATAGGGGGGGGGCAGTCTTGCCTATGATTGGTTTCACAAATATAGGATAATATCTCACACTCCAAATGGTAATTTGTGACCTTAAATAGCTTCCTGCTCACTTCAGCAAGCTACCAATGAAGTGTATACATGTGTAAATCACACAGCATGGTTGTATTTGAATCGAGGGGCTTGGCTCTTCTCTCAAGTTCTGCCTGGTGACCAACAAAACAAGCCTTGAGCTGAGCTGTGGCATTATCTTATCTTTTCATGAAGCTGCTTTTTAAATTGTGTGTGTGTTGGGACAGAGTTTTGAAAAGCCAGAAGCCAAATAAATATTCAACAAAAATGTTTAATTTTTGATACGATAATTTCGCAGCTTATTTTGCATCATTTTATACACACTCAATCATTTATAACGCGCTCAATCATTTACGCACACCAAGGCGATGGTGCACATTGTCAGCAACATAGGACAGTTGTTCTATTTCTGAGGAACACCTCTCGCACTCCTCCACTGAATGTAGGGAAATGATTGTATTTCTCACCTCTGTCCTTCATCGAAGCTTGCATAGAATCACACAGAATATACAGCACAATATACAGGCCAGCTGACCCAAACAGTCCATACAGGCATTATTGTTCCACTCAAGCTTCCTTCCATCCTTCCTTATCTGACTTTATCAGCTTTTTTATTCACTTCTTCATGCTCTTTCCTTCCATCCCCTTTCTTCTTTCTCTTGTTCTCTCTCTATAGCTTGTCCTTTCCTCTTTGTCTTCCATTGGTATTTTCTTTCTATTGGTTCTATCCCTCCCCTTTTCCTCTTTGTCTAAGGGAAATGGATAACCTAATGCACATGTCAGTAACGCTTACTTTCATGACAGACAAGATAAAGGATATTTATTCTACTCCACTCTCTTCTTCCTCATATGCCTATCCAAAACCCTCTCCTAGCACAGCCTTTTCTTCCCAATGACAATGCAGTTCTCCTTTGAACTTCCTCCCCTTACTCCTCCTGAGTTACAAATGTATTGTTGTACATCCTCGTTACATCAAGACTCCCCTCAGAACATATTGTGATCTCTGGAGAGTAAAACTGTTCAACTTCTAGCTGCCTCCTTCTTCTCTCCTTCTGAAAACGCCTCAAATGTTCTTTTATACCACAGGCTTCAGTCACCTGTCACCACTCTTGACTTACCATGTCTTTTGTCTAGCCCCTCTTCAACCTTGACAATACAAGGATCTACGGCCTTGGCTGTTCATCCAAGCTTCTCAATGAAAAGAGCTTCAGTGAAACTGGAACAGGAGTCAAATTATGAAGTAGAGGCATTCATAATGAATCAAAGCGCAGAAACATAAGCCTATTTTTATCAAGTCAATACATTGCATTGATATCGGCAGTTATCAACAGCCCAGACTTTAGAAAGAGAAATCAATGACTTAATGTTCATTTGTTTGTAGGATGTGGGTGATGATGGCAAGGTTGGAATTCATTGTTCATCTTTAGTTGGTTGAGGAGATAGTGATAGGCCTTCTGCCTGAACCACGGCAGTCCACTGTGATCATGGTTTTCTCATAATGGTGTCAAAACGAGAGCTGTACGTTGATCTTTGGTGGATCTTTCAGCCACGTAGCATAGATGCACAGCTTAGTTTTTAGGTTCAGGTGAATAAATATCCTTTAGCTTGTCCGTCATGAAGGTGAGCATTACTGACATGTACATTAGGTTATCCATTTCCCACAAAGAGGAAAAGGAGAGGGATAGAACCAATAGGAAGAAAATGCCAATGGGAGACAAAGGGGAGAGGACAGGCTATAGAGAGAGATAACAAGAGAAAGAATAAGGGGATGGAAGAAAAGAGAATGAAAAAGTGAAGGAAAATATATAGAAAGGAAAAGAGCAGGACAAAACTGAGGAGAAGGGTAAAATGAAATTGAGGAAAAGAACAGGACAAAGAAAAGGAAAGTTTAGAAGAAAAGAGCTGGAAGTGGATGACTGAGAAAAGAACGGTCAAGATGAATACAAAGAAAAGAGAGAAAATGAAGAATGAATGATAGGAGAAGACGGGAGATAAAAAAGGAGACTGAAAAAAAGAGATCAAAGCAAGGAGAAGGGAGTAAAAGAGAAAGGGTGACAAAGGATGTGAGTGAGAGAGAAGAATAGTAGAGGAGAAAGACAAAGTATGAGCAAGAGAAAGAGCGCAGAGAAGGGAACATAAGAAATACTAGCAGAAGCAGGCCATTTGGCCCATTGCTATGCCATTCAATATGTCCATGGCCCATCTTGTGCCTCCAAAGGGAAAGAGTGAGGGAGTTAGAGCAAACATGAAAGAGGAACAAAAGTGAAGAAAGGAAGACAGAACTTGTATTTCTTGACCCCAGAGCGTCCCAAAGAACTTCACAGCTAATCACGTATTTTGAAGCGCAGTCGCTGCTGTAACTCAGCAGCCAACAAAATAGGAAATACATATATCGACAGAGTGATGGTGCTGGGAGATTGAGAAAAAGAGCAGAGGATTAAGAGAGAAAAATATAAATTACATAAACATTCAAAGAGTGTTATTTATGATTAAAAGGGACAAGGAAAAATGAAATGAAATATATTTCTGCAGCACTAGTTCACTTCGGCAGTGGAGGGACAGTGAGTAATGTAGAAAATAAGGGATTCTTGGGAATAAATTATATTTATTGAATTGTTCAGATGGTTTACTTATCCGATTGCTGGGAGTGATTTAGGGGTTGGAATCCCCTTGGGATGTTGTCCTATGTTAGTAGCATAATATAAATGAAGATTGTTGTTATTGTTCTTGAATCCAATTGAAAGCAGTTCACATGTACAATAACAGAGAGTAACCGAGTGAAATACAGAATGATATTCGAGTGAGAGGTGCATAAACTCTGCAAGTCTACTTATAAACTTCTCCACTTCTCTAACTCTCTCTCCTCCTTTAAGACTTTCCTTAACACCTACCACTTTGACATAATATCTTAGGCGGTTCACTGTCAAATGATATTTGATAACTCTCCTGTAAAGTGATTTGGGAGGGCTGACTATTGTTATGAGTGCAAGCTATTATAAAATGTTTTAAACTATCTCATTTAATTCAAGGTATAATGTAGCAGTAGAGAGGGTCATGTGATCTCCTACTAGTTCTGCCCAATGAAAAGCCAATAGGGACCAGGGGCCCATCACGCCCTATTGAAAACCAAGGGCCAGATTTAATGCCGGAATGTTCCGGCTGCTTGCAGACTTACTGTCTCAGAGACCCTGGACATGGGGAAAAGAGAGAGAGAAAGAGAAAGAGAGACAGAGACAGGAAAAGCAGCTGCTGCGAAAAGCAGATGATAAGGCTGTTCACTGTTAGCTGGCATTCAGGTGGGAGCATGTTCTCTGGTCGAAGAGATGGATGGGACCTCTAGAGATTTAAGGACATTAGAAGATTTTCACTGGTGTGGCTGGAAGAAGGAGTCGTTGGAGTGGGCCTTGCTGCTAGAAGTCAGTTTGTGGATTCTCAGAAGATTGAGGGAAACTGCTTTCAACAGACTCAAATAAGCAGGGAGAAGTGAGCCTGTTGCAAGTGGGAAGAAAATTTAGACTGGTTCTGCTAAAGACTACAATTCTGTGGAGAGTGAAGTGTAACACTTAAAGGTGGCATGGGCTTTTCAGATTGGTTAGGAAGTTAAGGTGGGGGGGGGGATATCTTTCCTGTAGTTTAGTGTATTCGTTGCCTGCAATGTAACGTTTCATCGCTCTTGCTTTAAGTCCATTTGTTACAGTAAAAGTCTGGAGTGAAATCTTAAAGTGTGTGATCCTTTGGCAGGAATTTTCTAGCCCCTCATAGTGACAGGATTTCCCAATCCCACCGATATGAATGCTAATTTCAACGGCTGGCTGGCCCCATCGCAGGGGGACCCCCCACCTTGGGGGTGCTGGAAAATTCTGGCGTTTGGGAATTCAAGCCTCTTTTATAGAAGTCATTGATCAGTTTCATAACACCATATTAAAAGTGTTTTATAGATGCAGGATCTTGTTTACATTTACTTGTATACTTATACATACACACACATATATATGTACATACACATATGCTCAGGGGTGAGTTGACATCTGGTATAAAACTGAAGCATGTGGGTGTTGATATTTAATCACAATGGAGTGAGGGACAAACTCCATCAGCAGAATTTTACTGCCCTGTCATGCCAGGGGGAGTGGCTGTAAAATATGGTGGGCCATTCAAAAATCCATTGACTTTGGCGGGGCCCTAAAATCCCACCGTGGTAAAATTCTGCCCCATGTGTGAATCGGGATGGCTGTTGTTTTTACCTGATGTACACAAATGGGGTGGTGGGGTGGGGGGGCATCGTGGCATTGCCCTGTATTTATCCTGGCTTGACCTCCATACATGCTTTGCAATGGGAATGGTGGCTCCAGGGCTCATGGGGGGGTGGGGGGCAGAAGCATTGTCCACGTTGCCACATCGGCTGGGAGCAGCTCAGTCACATCAGGCGCTGAAACTTGGGGGCTTCACAGAAATTTTCCAACTGACCTCCCGCTGCCGTTCGATCTGATTGCGAAGACGAAAATTAATTTGAGCTCTGTGGTAGCAGTGCTACCGTTTGCCTGATGTTTATCTCTGCGATTGTAAACAGTTCTATCTTTCTGAAATCCCCATTACATGCTTTGTCTTCAATGAACTACATTCTACCACTATTAATCTTCACCATGACCACTCTAAATTACCCAGGTCCAGACTGCTGGCACGTCCCATCAGCTGTCACTAAACCTTTCATTCTCTCAATCATATCAATTTCTCACTCTGAGGCACAGCTTGAACACCAAACAGAGCTGAGGTACAGAGAACAGAAGGATAAGTACGGAAGAGAGCTTTGCATTTATATAGTATCTCTCCCAGCATCTCAAAGCACTTTACAGCCAATGTGAGGTGAGTGTTGCATTGCAGGATGTACAGCAACCAGACTGCACAGAGTAAGCTCCAACAACCAGCCACACGGAGATGAGCAGGTCAGCAATGCTTTGCGCTCAACTCTCTGGAGCGGGGCTTGAACCCACAACGTTCTGATTCAGAGGCAACTGAGCCACATTTAACACCCTACAACAAGTCACATTGTCTTTGCACAGCTTCTGGGGATACTACCATTGACTGCAGAGACCCCTCTTGTGCTATTTACATGAAGAGGTCAGAGGTTGCAGGTCCGAAACAAGAACGTTTTGATGATTATTTTGTTCCCTGGCTTGGGCACAACATCTCAGCTCTCGCACCAACTCAAAATAAAAGATCTGCTGGGAACTAGTGGTCATAATATGATTGAATTCCATGTTAAGTTTCAAAGCAACGTACTCCAATCACAAACAAGAATCTTCAAATGAACAAAGCCAATTATATAGGTATGAGGGGCGAACTGGATAGGATTGATTGGATAAATAGAAAAGGTGTGGCTATAAACAAAGTGGGAAACGTTTAAAGTAACAATTCAAAAGTTTCATCAAGAACTAGCTTGCATTGAAAAATGAACACTTAACAAGAAAGATTGATCCATGGCTTAACTCAGGTAATTCGGGATAGTTTTGGACTGAAACAAAGGCTTGGAATGTTGTGAAGAACAGCAGCAAGTCTAAGGAGTGGGAGTGGGAGTGTTAAAGCAGCAAAGGCTCACCAAAAGGTTCATCGAAAGGGGAAAAAAATAGCGTAAGAACTTATATAAGCATGTAAAAAGAGAGTAGCTGAAGCAAATGTTGGTCCCTCAGAAGCAGAGAGAGGAGACATGATTACTTGAACGAGGAAGTGGGCGTTGGCAGCCTGTGTCGAGTGAAATGCCGCAAGGATCAGGGCTGGGGTCTCAGCAAGTTACAATCTATATAAATATGTCGGACAAAGAGACAGAGAGGAATGTACCCACGTTTACTGATGATGCAAAGTCAGGGGGAAACATAAGCTGTGAGGAGGACATAAATATCTTGGGCAGGAATTTACACCCCACGGGCGGGTGCGTGTATGATCAGGTGTAATATAGTGCATGATGGCGTCAGGTGAGTGTCCTGTCATCATCGAGCACTCGCATGATATTCTGGTCGGTGGGCATGCTACTGATTCTCTTGCTCGCCCGCTGACAATAAAGAGGCCTATTAAGGCCCTTAATCAGTTAATTTAAAGATATTTTTCGCTGCCCTTACAGTTGGCGGGTTAGCGAATCAGCCGGGCGGGCTTTTGATTTTTGTTAGCAAACCTCATCCACGGGCGGGATGAGGTTCCCACTGGTAAATAAAAAATAAATATAAATTATCAGGAAGAATTTTTATTCTGTTCATGTAATTGCGTGAGTCCCATGTCGGGACATTTTTTTCAGATTTTAAATATATTCATTTTTGATTTTTAATTGTTCAGCTCCCTAGGACAGGCTTCAGGGAGGTTTGAGTGCATGTTCCCGAACACATGCACTCTGCGCTCCCACTCCTCCCAACCCCAGCATCACTGAGCTTCTCAGCGCACCTTGCGCGCTGGCTGGCTGCTAATTGGCCAGCCAGTGTGAAATCATGGTCATTGAAACATAGAAACATAGAAACTAGGAGCAGGAGTAGGCCAATCGGCCCTTCGAGCCTGCTCCGCCATTCATCATGATCATGGCTGATTGACCAACTCAATAGCCTGCTCCCACTTTCTCCCCGTACCCTTTGATCCCTTTCACCCCGAGAGCTATATCTAACTCCTTCTTGAAAACATACAATGTTTTGGCCTCAACTACTTTCTGTGGTAGCCAATTCCACAGGCTCACCACTCTTTGGGTGAAGACATTTCTCTTCATCTCAGTCTTAAATAGTCCACCCCGTATCCTCAGACTGTGACCCCTGGTTCTGGACCAGCTGGTCGGGGGCTAATTTCGTGGCCAGTCCCAGGCCCTCCCACCACACCCGAAAATCCTTCCCCTCGTGTCTGTCTTCATGGTACAAGACACAAGTTGCATACGAGAAACAAAGGGTAATCTGGGTGCTAAAATGAGTGAAGAAATTAGGTAATTAATATCAGCAGAGAAAAAGTACTGGAGCAACTTGAGGGATGAAAAGCTAACAAATCCCCAGGACTGGATGACATATATCCTAGGGTTCTTAGCGAGAGAGCTGCAGAGATAGCAGATACACTTTCTACAATTTTTGAAACTTCCCAAGGATCTGGAATTGGAGATTGGAAGTTAGCAAATGTAACACCCCCAGTCAAGAAAGGAGAGAGAGAGAAAACAGGGGACCACAGGTTAGTTAGCCTGATATCAGTCATCAGGACAGTGTTGGAGACTATTATTAAGGAAGTCTTAACAGTGCACTTAGAAAATCTGAGTCCAATCAGACAAAGTCAAAATGGCTTTACGGAAGGGAAATAGCATTTGACAAGTTCATTCGAGTTTTTTGAGGATGTAACTGGTAGGGTAGATGAGGGATCAATCGATGTATAGCTGAACTTCCAAATGGCATTCAATAAGGTGTTACACAAAAGCTTAATAGGCAAGATAAGGGCTCACGGAGTTCAGGATAATATATTAGAATGGATAAAGGATTGGTTAATGGATACGAGGCAAAGAGTAAACATAAATGGGGCATTTTCACCTTGGCAGCCTGTGACGAGTGAAATGCCACAAGGATCAGTCCTGGGGTTTCAGCTATTTACAATCTATATAAATAACTCAGACAAAGAGACAGAGAGTAATGTATCCGAGTTTGCTGATGATACAAAGTCAGGTGGAAATATAGGGCGTGATCGTCCCAGGTTTGCACTAAGTCCGGTCGCGGGCAAGGTAAACGACGTTTTACCCTCCGGCCGCGATGTCAGCTTCTCACGCCGTATCATCCCAGACCTGCGACATTAATTATTCATTCTCAGGAAACACGCCAACTCAATGGTGGGCGGGCTCTCATTCACCCTCCACACCATCACCTCACTGCTTCATCACGCCGGGCGCCATATTGAAAGTGTAGTTGCGCGCACACCACTCAGTGCTTCCAACCCACGACTGCTGCACAGAACACAGAAAGGCCCTGAAAGGCCATCAGACACTTCAGTGACGTAGCCCTTAAGCACCTTTTGAACGCTGCTGATCCCACCGTGATGTGCTCTAACCCCGCTCTGGCTGCAGGAGGGGCAGCTGCATCACCAATCCAGCATGGGAGGCATTGACAGCAGTGGTCAGCACCAATGTCCTGCAAAAGAGGAAAGCCACCCAGTGCCACCACAGGAAGAATGGTCTCATCTGTTCCGCCGGGGTAACTCACTCTTCTCATCACTCTCAACTCACACACTCACAAACCCATCACACATCCACAGGAATCTCACACCTCAAGTGACAACACCACTAACTCTCACACACAACTTCACATCTCCATCAGGCTCTTACCCTCTCGAGCTCGTGTCCTCATTCCCGTCCGTGGCTCCGTTCACCACACAAACATTCCACGCAGTGCCACGTGTCCCGCTCACACTCTCTCCGTTTGTTTCCACGCAGCAGAAGCCTGCTCACATCAGCAGGGAGAGGTCCCTGACTCGGGGTGGGGTAGACCACATCAGGCCCCTCACTCACGTTGAGTGTACCATCGCGCTGACTGGTGAGGCCATAGCCTATGCCTGCGGTGACGCTGAGGTCAGCAATGAACACCCTCATGAGGATCCTGCACATCATCATCTCTCTCAATGCAAATGTGAGTGCTCTCTCTCCTGTTTTTGACTGTGCTGCCACGCACTAATTATCTCTACATTGGCTCACAGGGAGATCTGCCAAGCAACCATTCCGCTCAGCCAGTCAGTCCCTCCATTCTCGTCCTCACCTCCAGCCAAGACCACTCCTCCTCCATTGAAGAGATGGAAATAAGCACCTGGAAGACCCATCACAGCGCTTACTCACACCCTGCACCAGCACAGAGACACACAGCTTGGTGGGACCAATTTCTAGAGCAGGCTTGGATTCACAATGTGGTGGTCACCGCTCGGACACATGTCCGCAGCAGGAGGAGGCAGGTTCGTTCGAGCTCCCCGGAACTTGGAAGAGGCATCCGTGAGGTCTGAGTCAGATGATGAGCCTCTGGATTCGGCCTTCCAACTCATCCTGAAGAGTCAGCAGTTGGGGTGGGAACATCACACAGAGCTGTTGGAAGTGACATGTGAGTCACACAATAGTTGCAGCAGTGCGTCTGCCTGCTCTCTGATGAATTGGTGCCCACATGAGCGTGTATGGAGGTCTCCATGAGAAGGATGATGGATGCCATGGAGACCCTGGTCCAACAGAACGTGGAGATGTGTGCAGACCTGCACTCCATCGCGGGAGCCATGGGTGAGTTCCTGCAGTGGCAACTTGAGAGGGAAATGGGGCACCTTGTCATCCCTCCAGGTGCTCCTTTCCCCCAAGGAGTCAGGACGGGGCCTATGGGCACCCGAAGGGAGGAGGTGCAGCAGACGGACACCCCTGGGTCATCCACTCAGGAATCTCAGAGGGTGTCTGCTCCCTCTGCGCCCCCTTTGTCTGTGAGACCCTCAACCTTGTACTCACCTCAGAGGGAGCAGCTGGCCAATGAGTGATTCTGGAGGGAGAAGCGTGTGTGTGTGGGGCAGAGCCTTTCACCTCCCCTCCGTGACAAACCAGCCACAATGCTTTTCCTTTGGGGATGTCCAGATGAACACACACGTTCCCTTCCTTACCAAATATCTCACCCCCGTGCACATTAACCTCCCCAACCTCTGCCTTCCATTCCAAGGTTCCATGTCTGCCTCCGAATCCCCACAACCACCCCTCATCGTCCTTCTACCACTACTGTTGAAATCTCACCCTCCCACCCCCCCCCTGCTTCACTCTGCCCTTGGTCAATCTCACCATTCCCTTATTCCACACTCACTCTCAGTTCACTCTCCAGGAGGCAGTCATGGACCCATTAGATCCCCCCCACCGCCCTTGCACATTCACCTGGACATCACCCCCTTCCCACCCAAAAACCCTTCCCCCCACCCGACCCCTTCCCCACTGGAACCCCTTGCCACACTGGACCCCTTCTCCCCTGAAACTCATTCCCCCCAAAATTCCTTCCCACCTTGGAACCCCTTCCCCCTATGGAACCCCTTTGCCCCGTGGAAACCCTTATACCATTAGATGTCCTTCTCCCCACCCCAGACTCCCCCACCTTTAGTCCTCTCCCCCACACTCCCCCAAACCCTTAGTCTTACCCCCACCCCGCTTAGTCCTTCCCCATTCCTGACTCCTTCAGACACCCTTACTTCTTCCTCCAGTCTTAATTCTTCCTCCAGCCTTACTCCCTGCTGTCCCCACACTCCTTCCTCCTGCCAGACTCCCTCCCCTCTCCGCACTCCGTCCCTGCTCCGAACCACTTCCCTTACACCTCTCTGGTTGCCGTATTCTCCCTTGTTACCACCTCCCCCCAACTCCCTGCCCCACTCCCAACCTCCCCACCGATGCTTTCATTCCCCCCCCACCGACCTCATTCCCCGATACCTTCATTCCCCCCCCCCAAACCTCACTGCATCCTGACACCTTCATTTCCTCTGTCCCAACCTCAGCCCATCCTCACACCTTAATTCCCCTTCTTGCAACCCTACCCCATCCTGACACCTTCATTTCCCCCACTCCCAGCCTCAGCCCCCACCCCCCCCTCCCCTGACACCTCTTCCTCTCCCAGTTGATCCTTGACCACTGCCCGGTACATCGTTCTCTCCCAAGCACAGCTGGACCTCACTTTCCACTCATTCCTCTACCATCATCCATTGTGAGCAGATCCTCAACGGTGACTTTCCAGCTTCCATCGGCTGCCTCGCAGCAGAGCCATGTCCGTGAGAATCCACCCGGTATGCCATGGACATCCTCCAGTGTGCCATTGCTGTCGGGCTCCAGCATCTCCTGCTCCTCGGTTGTCCGCGATGTAAGCAAGGCCCTGGCGGCAAGTCCCGACTTCTGCACATTACACTTGTCAAGACGTGTTCTGCATTGGCGTGCAATAGCGCCAACATGGGCGGACAATCCAGCGGGGAAGGGGGATTATTCCAACGGGCTGGCCTTACAATGCTAAGCAGATGTATCGCAATTAGATTCCCAACGTTTGGTGGGGGGGGGGGGGGTGGGGAATGCAGCCCACCATCGGCAGGCTGAGCGGCCGATCGCAAACTGGTTTCACCACAACATGCAACTGATTTCTGGCCTTCTCGCCATGCTGTCTGCTCTCGCCACTGAACACCCCCAGCGCCAGCGGGCACGGAAAATTCTGTCCCTTAAGTTGTGAGGAGGACAGAGAGTGGCTGCAAAGAGATTTAGACAGGTTAAGCATGCGGGCAATAAGATGGCAGATGAAGAATAAAGCGGGGAAGTGTGACGCTGTTCACTCTGGTCGTGTTAATAGAAAAGCATAATATTTTTTCAAAGACATGAAACTTGTGATGAATTTTTTCAAAGACATGAATACTGATGTTCAGAATGGTTTAGGGACTGCTCATCCAAACAGCACAGAAAGTTAGCATGCAGGTACAGCAAACAGCTAAAGAGGCAAATGGCATGTTAGCCTTAATTGCAAAGGAATTGGGGTACAAGAATAAAGAAGTCTTGCGGCTCTTGCACAGGACTTTGGTGAGACCACACTTGGAATACTGCATGGAGGTTTGGTCTCCATATTTAAGGAAGGTTTTCCTTGCATTGGAGGCCATACAGCCAAGGTTCACCTCCTTGGTCCCTGGGAGGAGAGGGTTTTCCTATGATGAGAAACTGAGTAAATTGGAACAATATTCTATGTACTTGAAAAGTCTGAGAGGTGATTTCATTGAGACATTCAAGTTTATCAAGGGGCTTGACAAGGTAGACACTGAGTGATTGTTTCCTCTGGCTGTGGAATCGAAAACATTGGGGCATAGTCTCAGGATAAGGGGCCAATTGTTTAAGGCTGATATGAGGAGAAATATCTTCACTCAAACGAATGTGAGCCTTTGGAAATCTCTCCCCAGAGGGTTGCGGTTGCTCCATCGTTGAATATATTTAAGGCTGAGATAGCCAGAGTTTTGGTCTCTCAGGTAATCAAAGGGTATGAGGGGTGGGCAGGAAATCGGAGTTGAAGTCCAAGATCAGCCACGATTGTCCTGAATGACAGAGGAGGCTCGACAGGCTGCAAGGTGTCCTCCTGCTCTTGTGCTCTTGTTTTCCTGCGCCAACTAGATCTAGGTGAGTAATCCCCAATCCTGCACATCAGATCGCACCATTCAGGAATTCAACGGCCAAGATGTTTCAGAACAGCTATCCACCAGAGGTAAGAACAGAAAATGCTTTAAAAACTCAGCAGGTCAGGCAGCGCCTGTGGAGAGAGGGAAGCAGAGTTAACGTTTCGAGTCCGTATGACTCTTCCTCAGAGCTGACTGAAAAGTGAGGACAAGGAGGATCCTATCATTGCTTCTGGGAGGGAGGGGAAGGGGTGAGGGCAGAGGTGCAGGATGTGGGTCGGACACGGTTGAGGGCCCTGTCAACCACAGTGGTGGTGGTGGGGTGGTGGGGGGTGGGTGAGGGGCTGCCCTCAGCCACGGAGTAAGGAAAGCTCTGAAAAAGAGTCGTACGGACTCAAAGCATTCACTGTTTCTCTCTCCACGAAGCTGCCAGACCTGCTGAGTTCTTCCAGCGTTTCCGTTTCTATTACAGGTTTCCAGCATCTGCAGTATTTTGCTTTTAATCTTTGGCAATTCGCCAGGCTGGTCCTGATGTAAGGTGGAGGACAAATGACTCCAGCAACGTCTCACATGGAAACACTGCCTGCTGATACCAATTTGGGCCAGGCACCACAGTGAGTGTGCAGTACCGCAACATTGGAATTGACTCCCAGCAAGACATAGCCCTTCGGAAACAAGGAGAAGAGCAGCAAAAAGAATTAGAAGCTACTCTGAAAGGAATACTCAAGATTTTCCCCACTTAATTTTAAAAAAAATGACTAATCCGGGGATATTCATTTTATTCCGCTTGATATGGTTTTCTAATCCAGTCATTTCTGAACTGTGTTGAATTTTTTTAACCAACCTTAAATCAAATGAAGTTTCAATTGGGGATATTAAACATCTAATTATTATTCAAATTAAAAACTGAAATAAAATCTTCCTGTGCTCATGTAGAACTTTGAATTGCAAGTACATCCTTCTGTTAAACCTTCTCTTGTACTTGGTACATTGTATTGTCAAAACGGGTATAACTGAAAAGGAAATAAAAACAAAAAACTGCGGATGCTGGAAATCCAAAACAAAAACAGAATTACCTGGAAAAACTCAGCAGGTCTGGCAGCATCAGCGGAGAAGAAAAGAGTTGACGTTTCGAGTCCTCATGACCCTTCGACAGAACTAAGTAGAAATAGGAAAGGAGTGAAATATAAGCTGGTTTAAGGTGTGTGTGTGTGTGTGTGTGTGTGTGTGTGTGTGTGGTTGGGTGGGGGTGCTGGGTTGGGTAGGGGGGAGAGAAGTGGAGGGGGGTGGGGTGTGGTTGTAGGGACAAACAAGCAGTGATAGAAGCAGATCATCAAAAGATGTCACAGACAACAGAACAAAAGAACACATAGGTGTTGAAGTTGGTGATATATATCTAAACAAATGTGCTAATTAAGAATGGATGGTAGGGCACTCAAGGTACAGCTCTAGTGGGGGTGGGGGGAGCATAACAGATTTAAAAATATTTAAAAATAATGGAAATAGGTGAGAAAAAGAAAAATCTATATAATTTATTGGAAAAAACAAAAGGAAGGGGGAAGAAACAGAAAGGGGGTGGGGATGGAGGAGGGAGGTTAAGACCTAAAGTTGTTGAATTCAATATTCAGTCTGGAAGGCTGTAAAGTGCCTAGTCGGAAGACGAGGTGTTGTTCCTTCAGTTTGCATTGGGCTTCACTACAACAATGCAGCAAACCAAGGACAGACATGTGGGCAAGAGAGCAGGGTGGAGTGTTAAAATGGCAAGCGACAGGGAGGTTTGGGTCATTCTTGCGGACAGACTGCAGGTGTTCTGCAAAGCGGTCGCCCAGTTTAGGTTTGGTCTCTACAATGTAGAGGAGACCGCATTGGGAGCAACGAATACAGTAGACTAAGTTGGGGGAAATGCAAGTGAAATGTTGCTTCACTTGAAAGGAGTGTTTGGACCCTTGGACGGTGAGGAGAGAGGAAGTGAAGGGGCAGATGTTACATCATTTGCGTGGGCATGGGGTGGTGCCATAGGTGGGAGTTGAGGAGTAGGGGGTGATGGAGGAGTGGACCAGGGTGTCCCGGAGGGAACGATCCCTACGGAATGTCGACAGGGGGGGTGAAGGGAAGATGTGTTTGGTAGTGGCATCATGCTGGAGTTGGCAGAAATGGTGGAGGATAATCCTTTGAATGCGGAGGCTGGTGGGGTGATAAGTGAACACTAGGGGGACCCTATCATGTTTCTGGGAGGGAGGAGAAGGCGTGAGGGCGGATGCGCGGGAGATTGGCCGGAAACGGTTGAGGGCCCTGTCAATGACCGTGGGTAGAAAACCTCGGTTAAGGAAGAAGGAGGACATGTCAGAGGAACTGTTTTTGAAGGTACATCATTGGAACAGATGCGACGGAGGCGAAGGAACTGAGAGAATGGGATGGAGTCCTTACAGGAAGTGGGGTGTGAGGAGCTGTAGTCAAGGTAGCTGTGGGAGTCAGTAGGCTTGTAATGGATATTGGTGGACAGTCTATCACCAGAGATTGAGACAGAGAGGTCAAGGAAGGGAAGGGAAGTGTCAGAGATGGACCACATGAAAATGATGGAGGGGTGGAGATTGGAAGCAAAATTAATAAATTTTTCCAAGTCCCGACGAGAGCATGAAGCAGCACTGAAGTAATCATCGATGTACCGGAAAAAGAGTTGTGGAAGGGGGCCAGAGTAGGACTGGAACAAGGAATGTTCCACATACCCCATAAAGAGACAGGCATAGCTGGGGCCCATGCGGGTACCCATAGCCACACCTTTTATTTGGAG